>NW_026529875.1:0-34420 GCF_028500815.1 Rissa tridactyla
CGGCCCTACCGGAAAATGCTTCGCAGGCTGGCGCGGGGGCGCCACGTGGGCACCGGTGTTGCCGAGGCTGACGGCTGCCGGAAAGCCCGCAGCCCCACGGGCTGTGGGGCCACGCAAGCGATTGCCAAAGTGCTTTCCAAGGAGGCACGGCTTTCCCTCCTGGCTCTTCGGGCGTGGGAGCTGTCGCCAGAGCCACGGACCCTACCGGAAAATGCTTCGCAGGCTGGCCCGGCGGCGCCACGTGGGCGCTGGTGTTGCCGAGGGCTGACGGCTGCCGGAAAGCCCCGCAGCCCCACGGGCTGTGGGGCCACGCGAGCGGCTGCCAAAGAGCTTTCCAACGAGGCACGGCTTTCCCTCCTGGCTCTTCGGGCGTGGGAGCTGTCGCCAGAGTCGCGGCCCTACCGGAAAATGCTTCGCAGGCTGGCGCGGGGGGCGCCATGTGGGCGCCGGTGGTCGCCGAGGGCTGACGGCCGCCGGAAAGCCTACAGCCCCACGGGCTGGGGGGCCACGCGAGCGGCTGCCAAAGAGCTTTCCAACGAGGCATGGGCTTTCCCTCGTGGCTCTTCGGGCGTGGGAGCTGTCGCCAGAGCCGCGGCCCTACCGGAAAATGCTTCACAGGCTGGCGCGGCGGCGCCACGTGGTCACCGGTGTCGCCGAGGCTGACGGCCGCCGGAAAGCTCACAGGCCCACGGGCTGTGGGGCCACGCGAGCGGCTGCCAAAGAGCTTTCCAACGAGGCACGGCTTTCCCCTCCTGGCTCTTTGGGCGTGGGAGCTGTCGCCAGAGCCGCGGCCCTACCGGAAAATGCTTCGCAGGCTGGCGTGGCGGCGACACGTGGTCGCAAGTGTCGCCGAGGCTGACGGCCGCCCGAAAGCCCGCAGGCCCATGGGCTGTGGGGCCACGCGAGCGGCTGCCAAAGATCTTTCCAACGAGGCATGGCTTTTCCCTCCTGGCTCTTCGGGCGTGGGAGCTGTCGCCAGAGCCGCGGCCCTACCGGAAAATGCTTCGTAGGGTGGGCGTGGCGTCGCCAAGTGGGCACTGGTGTTGCCGAGGCTGACGGCCGCCGGAAAGCCCGCAGCCCCACGGGCTGTGGGGCCACGCAAGCGACTGCCAAAGAGCTTTCCAAGGAGGCACGGCTTTCCCTCCTGGCTCTTCGGGGCGTGGGAGCTGTCACCAGAGCCGCGGCCCTACCGGGAAAATGCTTCGCAGGCTGGCGCGGCGGGGCCATGTGGGCACCGGTGGCGTCGAGACTGACGGCCGCCCGAAAGCCCCGCAGCCCCACGGGCTGTGGGGCCACGCGAGCGGCTGCCAAAGAGCTTTCCAACGAGGCACGGCTTTCCCCTCCTGGCTCTTCGGGCGTGGGAGCTGTCGCCAGAGCCACGGCCCTACCGGAAAATGCTTCGCAGGCTCGTGCGGGGGCGCCACGTGGTCACAGGTGCCGCCGAGGCTTACGGCCACTGGAAAGCCCCGCAGCCCCCACTTGCTGTGGGGCCACGCGAGCGGCTGCCAAAGAGCTTTCCAAGGAGGCACGGCTTTCCCCTCCTGGCTCTTCGGGCGTGGGGAGCTGTCGCCAGAGCCGCGGCCCCTACCGGAAAATGCTTCGTAGGCTGGCGTTGCGGCGACACGTGGTCGCAGGTGTCGCCGAGGCTGACGGACGCCCGAAAGCCCGCAGCCCCACGGGCTGTGGGGCCACGCGAGCGGCTGCCAAAGAGCTTTCCAACGAGGGCACGGCTTTCCCCTCCTGGCTCTTCGGGCGTGGGACTGTCGCCAGAGCCGCGGCCCTGCCGGGAAAATGCTTCGCAGGCTGGCGTGGCCGCGCCATGTGGGCGCCGGTGTCGCCGAGGCTGACGGCCGCCGGAAAGCCCGCAGCCCCACGGGCTGTGGGGCCACGCGAGCGGCTGCCAAAGAGCTTTCCAAGGAGGCACGGCTTTCCCTCCTGGCTCTTCGGGGCGTGGGAGCTGTTGCCCAGAGCCGCGGCCCTACCGGAAAAATGCTTCGCAGGCTGGCGTGGCGGCGACACGTGGTCGCAGGTGTCGCCGAGGCTGACGGCCGCCGGAAAGCCCGCAGCCCCATGGGCTGTGGGGCCACGCCAGCGGCTGCCAAAGAGCTTTCCAACTAGGCACGGCTTTCCCCTGCTGGCTCTTCGGGCGTGGGAGCTGTCGCCCAGAGCTGCGGCCCTTACCGGAAAATGCTTCGCAGGCTGGCGCGGGGGGCGCCATCGCGGGCGCCGGTGTGGGCCGAGGCTGACGGGCCGCCAGAAATCCTGCAGCCCCACGGGCTGTGGGGGCCCACGCGAGCGGGCTGCCAAAGTGCTTTCCAAGGAGGCACGGCTTTTCCCTCCTGGCTCTTCGGGCGTGGGAGCTGTCGCCAGAGCCGCGGCCCCTACCGGAAAATGCTTCACAGGCTGGCGCGGCGGCGCCACGTGGTCACCGGTGGTCGCCGAGGCTGACGGCCGCCGGGAAAGCTCACAGGCCCACGGGCTGTGGGGGCCACGCGAGGCGGCTGCCAAAGAGCTTTCCAACGAGGCACGGCTTTCCCTCCTGGCTCTTTGGGCGTGGGAGCTGTCGCCAGAGCCGCGGCCCCTACCGGAAAATGCTTCGCAGGCTGGCGTGGCGGCGACACGTGGTCGCAAGTGTCGCCGAGGCTGACGGGCCGCCCGAAAGCCCGCAGGCCCATGGGCTGTGGGGGCCACGCGAGCGGCTGCCAAAGATCTTTCCAACGAGGCATGGCTTTCCCTCCTGGCTCTTCGGGCGGGGGGAGCTGTCGCCAGAGCCGCGGCCCCTACCGGAAAATGCTTCGTAGGGTGGCGTGGCGTCGCCAAGTGGGCACTGGTGTTGCCGAGGCTGACGGCCGCCGGAAAGCCCGCAGCCCCCACGGGCTGTGGGGCCACGCAAGCGACCTGCCAAAGAGCTTTCCAAGGAGGCACGGCTTTTCCCCTCCTGGCTCTTCGGGCGTGGGGAGCTGTCACCAGAGCCGCGGCCCTACCGGAAAATGCTTCGCCAGGCTGGCGCGGCGGGGGCCATGTGGGCACCGGTGGCGTCGAGACTGACGGCCGCCCCGAAAGCCCGCAGCCCCACGGGCTGTGGGGCCACGCGAGCGGCTGCCAAAGAGCTTTCCAACGAGGCACGGCTTTCCCTCCTGGCTCTTCGGGCGTGGGGAGCTGTCGCCAGAGCCACGGCCCCTACCGGAAAAATGCTTCGCAGGCTCGTGCGGGGGGCGCCACGTGGTCACAGGTGCCGCCGAGGCTTACGGCCACTGGAAAAGCCCGCAGCCCCACTTGCTGTGGGGGCCACGCGAGCGGCTGCCAAAGAGCTTTCCAAGGAGGCACGGCTTTCCCTCCTGGCTCTTCGGGCGTGGGAGCTGTCGCCAGAGCCGCGGCCCCTACCGGGAAAATGCTTCGTAGGCTGGCGTTGCGGCGACACGTGGTCACCGGTGTCGCCGAGGCTGACGGACGCCCGAAAGCCCCGCAGCCCCACGGGCTGTGGGGCCACGCGAGCGGCCTGCCAAAGAGCTTTCCAACGAGGCACGGCTTTCCCTCCTGGCTCTTCGGGCGTGGGGACTGTCGCCAGAGCCGCGGCCCTGCCGGAAAATGCTTCGCAGGCTGGCGTGGCCGCGCCACGTGGTCGCAGGTGTCGCCGAGGCTGACGGGCCCGCCGGAAAGCCCCGCAGCCCCACGGGCTGTGGGGCCACGCGAGCGGCTGCCAAAGAGCTTTCCAAGGAGGCACGGCTTCCCTTTCCCTCCTCCCTGGCTCTTCGGGGCGTGGGAGCTGTTGCCAGAGCCGCGGCCCCTACCGGAAAATGCTTCGCAGGCTGGTGTGGCGGCGACGACGTGGTCGCAGGTGTCGCCGAGGCTGACGGCCGCCGGAAAGCCCGCAGCCCCCATGGGCTGTGGGGCCCACGCCAGCGGCTGCCAAAGAGCTTTCCAACTAGGCACGGCTTTCCCCTGCTGGCTCTTCGGGCGTGGGGAGCTGTCGCCAGAGGCTGCGGCCCCTACCGGAAAATGCTTCGCAGGCTGGCGCGGGGGGCGCCATGCGGGCGCCGGTGTGGCCGAGGCTGACGGCCGCCAGAAATCCTGCAGCCCCACGGGCTGTGGGGCCACGCGAGCGGCTGCCAAAGTGCTTTCCAAGGAGGCACGGCTTTCCCTCCTGGCTCTTCGGGCGTGGGAGCTGTCGCCAGAGCCGCGGCCCTACCGGAAAATGCTTCGCAGGGCTGGGCGTGGCGGCGACACGTAGTCGCAGGTGTCGCTCAGGATGACGGCCCGCCGGGAAAGCCCGCAGCCCCACGGGCTGTGGGGCCACGCCAGCGGGCTGCCAAAGAGCTTTCCAACGAGGCACGGCTTTCCCTCCTGGCTCTTCGGGCGTGGGAGCTGTCGCCAGAGCCACGGCCCTACCGGAAAATGCTTCGCAGGCTGGCGCGGCGGCGCCACGTGGGCGCCGGTGTCGCCGAGGCTGACGGCCGCCGGAAAGCCCCGCAGCCCCACGGGCTGTGGGGCCACGCGAGCGGCTGCCAAAGATCTTTCCAACGAGGCACGGCTTTCCCTCCTGGCTCTTCGGGCGTGGGAGCTGTCGCCAGAGCAGCGGCCCTACCGGAAAATGCTTCGCAGGCTGGTGCGGGGGAGCCACGTGGTCACAGGTGTCGCCGAGGCTGACGGCCGCCCGAAAGCCCGCAGCTCCACTTGTTGTGGGGCCACGCGAGCGGCTGCCAAAGAGCTTTCCAACGAGGCACGGCTTTGCCTCTTGGCTCTTCGGGCGTGGGAGCTGTCGCCAGAGCCGCGGCCCTACCGGAAAATGCTTCACAGGCTGGCGTGGCGGCGCCACGTGGGCGCCGGTGGCGCCGAGGATGTCGGCTGCCAGAAAGCCCTCAGCCCCACGGGCTGTGGGGCCACGCGAGTGGCTGCCAAAGAGGTTACCAACGAGGCACGGCTTTCCCTCCTGGCTCTTCGGGCGTGGGAGCTGTCGCCAGAGCCGCGGCCCTACCGGAAAATGCTTCGTGGGGTGGCGTGGCGGCGCCAAGTGGGCACTGGTGTTGCCGAGGCTGACAGCCGCCGGAAAGCCCGCAGCCCCACGGGCTCTGGGGCCACGCAAGCGACTGCCAAAGAGCTTTCCAAGGAGGCACGGCTTTCCCTCCTGGCTCTTCGGGCGTGGGAGCTGTCGCCAGAGCCGCGGCCCTACCGGAAAATGCTTCGCAGGCCGGCGTGGCGGCGCCACGTGGGCACCGGTGTCGCCGAGGCTGACGGCCGCCGGAAAGCCGGCAGCCCCACGGGCTGTGGGGCCACGTGAGCGGCTGCCAAAGAGCTTTCCAACGAGGCACGTCTTTCCCTCTTGGCTTTTCGGGCCTGGGAGCTGTCGCCAGAGCCGCGGCCCTACCGGAAAATGCTTCGCAGGCTGGCGTGGCCGCGCCATGTGGGCGCCGGTGTCGCCGAGGCTGACGGCCGCCGGAAAGCCCGCAGCCCCACGGGCTCTGGGGCCACGCGAGCGGCTGCCAAAGAGCTTTCCAACGAGGCACGGCTTTCCCTCCTGGCTCTTCGGGCGTGGGAGCTGTCGCCAGAGCCGCGGCCCTACCGGAAAATGCTTCGCAGGCTGGTGCGGGGGCGCCACGTGGTCACAGGTGTCGCCGAGTCTGACGGCCGCCCGAAAGCCCGCAGCCCCACTTCTTGTGGGGCCACGCGAGCGGCTGCCAAAGAGCTTTCCAACGAGGCACGGCTTTCCCTCTTCGCTCTTCGGGCGTGGGAGCTGTCGCCAGAGCCGCGGCCCTACTGGAAAATGCTACGCAGGCTGGCGCGGCGGCGCCATTTGGGCGCCGGTTGCGTCGAGGCTGACGGCCGCCGGAAAGCCCGCAGCCCCACGGGCTGTGGGGCCACGCGAGCGGCTGCCAAAGAGCTTTCCAACGAGGCACGGCTTTCCCTCCTGGCTCTTCGGGCGTGGGAGCTGTCGCCAGAGCCGCGGCCCTACCGGAAAATGCTTCACAGGCTGGCGCGGCGGCGCCACGTGGTCACCGGTGTCGCCGAGGCTGACGGCCGCCGGAAAGCTCACAGGCCCACGGGCTGTGGGGCCACGCGAGCGGCTGCCAAAGAGCTTTCCAACGAGGCACGGCTTTCCCTCCTGGCTCTTTGGGCGTGGCAGCTGTCGCCAGAGCCGCGGCCCTACCGGAAAATGCTTCGTAGGGTGGCGTGGCGTCGCCAAGTCGGCACTGGTGTTGCCGAGGCTGACGGCCGCCGGAAAGCCCGCAGCCCCACGGGCTGTGGGGCCACGCAAGCGACTGCCAAAGAGCTTTCCAAGGAGGCACGGCTTTCCCTCCTGGCTCTTCGGGCGTGGGAGCTGTCACCAGAGCCGCGGCCCTACCGGAAAATGCTTCGCAGGCTGGCGCGGGGGCGCCATGTGGGCACCGGTGGCGTCGAGACTGACGGCCGCCGGTAAGCCCGCAGCCCCGCGGGCTGTGGGGCCACGCGAGCGGCTGCCAAAGAGCTTTCCAACGAGGCACGGCTTTCCCTCCTGGCTCTTCGGGCGTGGGAGCTGTCGCCAGAGCCACGGCCCTACCGGAAAATGCTTCGCAGGCTCGTGCGGGGGCGCCACGTGGTCACAGGTGCCGCCGAGGCTTACGGCCACTGGAAAGCCCGCAGCCCCACTTGCTGTGGGGCCACGCGAGCGGCTGCCAAAGAGCTTTCCAAGGAGGCACGGCTTTCCCTCCTGGCTCTTCGGGCGTGGGAGCTGTCGCCAGAGCCGCGGCCCTACCGGAAAATGCTTCACAGGCTGGCGTGGCGGCGCCACGTGGGCGCCGGTGGTGCCGAGGCTGACGGCCGCCGGAAAGCCCGCAGCCCCACTTCTTGTGGGGCCACGCGAGCGGCTGCCAAAGAGCTTTCCAACGAGGCACGGCTTTCCCTCGTGGCTCTTCGGGCGTGGGAGCTGTCGCCAGAGCCGCGGCCCTACCGGAAAATGCTTCACAGGCTGGCGCGGCGGCGCCACGTGGTCACCGGTGTCGCCGAGGCTGACGGCCGCCGGAAAGCTCACAGGCCCACGGGCTGTGGGGCCACGCGAGCGGCTGCCAAAGATCTTTCCAACGAGGCATGGCTTTCCCTCCTGGCTCTTCGGGCGTGGGAGCTGTCGCCAGAGCCGCGGCCCTACCGGAAAATGCTTCGTAGGGTGGCGTGGCGTCGCCAAGTGGGCACTGGTGTTGCCGAGGCTGACGGCCGCCGGAAAGCCCGCAGCCCCACGGGCTGTGGGGCCACGCAAGCGACTGCCAAAGAGCTTTCCAAGGAGGCACGGCTTTCCCTCCTGGCTCTTCGGGCGTGGGAGCTGTCACCAGAGCCGCGGCCCTACCGGAAAATGCTTCGCAGGCTGGCGCGGCGGGGCCATGTGGGCACCGGTGGCGTCGAGACTGACGGCCGCCCGAAAGCCCGCAGCCCCACGGGCTGTGGGGCCACGCGAGCGGCTGCCAAAGAGCTTTCCAACGAGGCACGGCTTTCCCTCCTGGCTCTTCGGGCGTGGGAGCTGTCGCCAGAGCCACGGCCCTACCGGAAAATGCTTCGCAGGCTCGTGCAGGGGCGCCACGTGGTCACAGGTGCCGCCGAGGCTTACGGCCACTGGAAAGCCCGCAGCCCCACTTGCTGTGGGGCCACGCGAGCGGCTGCCAAAGAGCTTTCCAAGGAGGCACGGCTTTCCCTCCTGGCTCTTCGGGCGTGGGAGCTGTCGCCAGAGCCGCGGCCCTACCGGAAAATGCTTCACAGGCTGGCGTGGCGGCGCCACGTGGGCGCCGGTGGTGCCGAGGCTGACGGCCGCCGGAAAGCCCGCAGCCCCACTTCTTGTGGGGCCACGCGAGCGGCTGCCAAAGAGCTTTCCAACGAGGCACGGCTTTCCCTCCTGGCTCTTCTGGTGTGGGAGCTGTCGCCAGAGCTGCGGCCCTACCGGAAAATGCTTCGCAGGCTGGCGCGGGGGCGCCACGTGGGCACCGGTGTTGCCGAGGCTGACGGCTGCCGGAAAGCCCGCAGCCCCACGGGCTGTGGGGCCACGCAAGCGATTGCCAAAGTGCTTTCCAAGGAGGCACGGCTTTCCCTCCTGGCTCTTCGGGTGTGGGAGCTGTCGCCAGAGCCACGGACCTACCGGAAAATGCTTCGCAGGCTGGCCCGGCGGCGCCACGTGGGCGCTGGTGTTGCCGAGGCTGACGGCTGCCGGAAAGCCCGCAGCCCCACGGGCTGTGGGGCCACGCGAGCGGCTGCCAAAGAGCTTTCCAACGAGGCACGGCTTTCCCTCCTGGCTCTTCGGGCGTGGGAGCTGTCGCCAGAGCCGCGGCCCTACCGGAAAATGCTTCGCAGGCTGGCGCGGGGGCGCCACGTGGTCACAGGTGTCGCCGAGGCTGACGGCCGCCCGAAAGCCCGCAGCCCCACTTCTTGTGGGGCCACGCGAGCGGCTGCCAAAGAGCTTTCCAACGAGGCACGGCTTTCCCTCTTCGCTCTTCGGGCGTGGGAGCTGTCGCCAGAGCCGCGGCCCTACCGGAAAATGCTTCACAGTCTGGCGCGGCGGCGCCACGTGGGCGCCGGTGGCGCTGAGGATGTCGGCTGCCAGAAAGCCCGCAGCCCCACGGGCTGTGGGGCCACGCGAGCGGCTGCCAAAGAGCTTTCCAACGAGGCATGGCTTTCCCTCCTGGCTCTTCGGGTGTGGGAGCTGTCGCCAGAGTCGCGGCCCTACCGGAAAATGCTTCGCAGGCTGGCGCGGGGGCGCCATGTGGGCGCCGGTGTCGCCGAGGCTGACGGCCGCCGGAAAGCCTGCAGCCCCACGGGCTGTGGGGCCACGCGAGCGGCTGCCAAAGAGCTTTCCAACGAGGCACGGCTTTCCCTCGTGGCTCTTCGGGCGTGGGAGCTGTCGCCAGAGACGCGGCCCTACCGGAAAATGCTTCGCAGGCTGGCGCGGCGGCGCCATGTGGGCGCCGGTGTCGCCGAGTCTGACGGAGGCCGGAAAGCCCGCAGCCCCACGGGCTGTGGGGCCACGCGAGCGGCTGCCAAAGAGCTTTCCAAGGAGGCACGGCTTTCCCTCCTGGCTCTTCGGGTTTGGGAGCTGTCACCAGAGCCGCGGCCCTACCGGAAAATGCTTCTCAGGCTGGCGCGGGGGCGCCATGTGGGCGCCGGTGGCGTCGAGACTGACGGCCGCCGGTAAGCCCGCAGCCCCAGGGGCTGTGGGGCCACGCGAGCGGCTGCCAAAGAGCTTTCCAACGAGGCACGGCTTTCCCTCCTGGCTCTTCGGGCGTGGGAGCTGTCGCCAGAGCCGCGGCCCTACCGGAAAATGCTTCGCAGGCTGGCGTGGCGGCGACACATGGTCTCAGGTGTCGCCGAGGCTGACGGCCGCTGGAAAGCCCGCAGCCCCACTTGCTGTGGGGCCACGCGAGCGGCTGCCAAAGAGCTTTCCAACGAGGCACGGCTTTCCCTCCTGGCTCTTCAGGCGTGGGAGCTGTCGCCAGAGCCGCGGCCCTACCGGAAAATGCTTCACAGGCTGGTGTGCCGCCGCCACGTGGGCGCCGGTGTCGCCAAGGCTGACGGCCGCTGGAAAGCCCGCAGCCCCACGGGCTGTGGGGCCACGGGAGCGGCTGCCAAAGAGCTTTCCAACGAGGCACGGCTTTCCCTCCTGGCTCTTCGGGCGTGGGAGCTGTCGCCAGAGACGCGGCCCTACCGGAAAATGCTTCGTAGTGTGGCGTGGTGGCGCCAAGTGGGCACTGGTGTTGCCGAGGCTGACGGCCGCCGGAAAGCCCGCAGCCCCACGGGCTGTGGGGCCACGCAAGCGACTGCCAAAGAGCTTTCCAAGGAGGCACGGCTTTTCCTCCTGGCTCTTCGGGCGTGGGAGCTGTCGCCAGAGCCGCGGCCCTACCGGAAAATGCTTCGCAGGCTGGTGCGGGGGTGCCACGTGGTCACAGGTGTCACCGAGGCTGACGGCCACTGGAAAGCCCGCAGCCCCACTTGCTGTGGGGCCACGCGAGCGGCTGCCAAAGAGCTTTCCAACGAGGCACGGCTTTCCCTCCTGGCTCTTCGGGCGTGGGAGCTGTCGCCAGAGCTGCGGCCCTACCGGAAAATGCTTCGCAGGCTGGCCTGGCGGCGACACGTGGTCACAGGTGTCGACGAGGCTGACGGCCGCCGGAAAGCCCGCAGCCCCACGGGCTGTGGGGCCACGCGAGCGGCTGCCAAAGAGCTTTCCAACGAGGCACGGCTTTCCCTCCTGGCTCTTCGGGCGTGGGAGCTGTCACCAGAGCCGCGGCCCTACCGGAAAATGCTTCGCAGGATGATGCGGGGGCGCCACGTGGTCACAGGTGTCGCCGAGGCTGACGGCCGCTGGAAAGCCCGCAGCCCCACGGGCTGTGGGGCCGCGCGAGCGGCTGCCAAAGAGCTTTCCAAGGAGGCACGGCTTTCCCTCCTGGCTCTTCGGGCGTGGGAGCTGTCGCCAGAGCCGCGGCCCTACCGGAAAATGCTTCGCAGGCTGGCGCGGCGGCGCCACGTGGGTGCCGGTGTCGCCGAGTCTGACGGAGGCCTGAAAGCCCGCAGCCCCATGGGCTGTGAGGCCACGCGAGCGGCTGCCAAAGAGCTTTCCAAGGAGGCACGGCTTTCCCTCCTGGCTCTTCGGGCGTGGGAGCTGTCGCCAGAGCCGCGGCCCTACCGGAAAATGCTTCGTAGGTTGGCGTGGCGGCGCCAAGTGGGCACTGGTGTTGCCGAGGCTGACGGCCGCCGGAAAGCCCGCAGCCCCACGGGCTGTGGGGCCACGCGAGCGGCTGCCAAAGAGCTTTCCAACGAGGCACGGCTTTCCCTCCTGGCTCTTCGGGCGTGGGAGCTATCACCAGCGCCGCGGCCCTATCTGAATATGCTTCACAGTCTGGCGCGGCGGAGCCACGTGGGCACTGCTGTCGCCGAGGCTGACGGCCGCCGGAAAGCCCGCAGCCCCACGGGCTGTGGGGCCACGCGAGTGGCTGCCAAAGAGGTTTCCAACGAGGCACGGCTTTCCCTCCTGGCTCTTCGGGCGTGGGAACTGTCGCCAGAGCCGCGGCCCTACCGGAAAATTCTTCGTAGGTTGGCGTGGCGGCGCCAAGTGGGCACTGGTGTTGCCGAGGCTGACGGCCGCCGGAAAGCCCGCAGCCCCACGGGCTGTGGGGCCACGCAAGCGGCTGCCAAAGAGCTTTCCAAGGAGGCACGGCTTTCCCTCCTGGCTCTTCAGGCGTTTGAGCTATCACCAGAGCCGCGGCCCTACCGGAAAATGCTTCGCAGGCTGGCGCGGGGGCGCCATGTGGGCGCCGGTGGCGTCGAGACTGACGGCCGCCGGTAAGCCCGCAGCCCCAGGGGCTGTGGGGCCACGCGAGCGGCTGCCAAAGAGCTTTCCAACGAGGCACGGCTTTCCCTCCTGGCTCTTCGGACGTGGGAGCTGTCGCCAGAGCCGCGGCCCTACCGGAAAATGCTTCGCAGGCTGGTGCGGGGGAGCCACGTGGTCACAGGTGTCGCCGAGGCTGACGGCCACTGGAAAGCCCGCAGCCCCACTGGCTGTGGGGCCACGCGAGCGGCTGCCAAAGAGCTTTGCAACGAGGCACGGCTTTCCCTCCTGGCTTTTCGGGCGTGGGAGCTGTCGCCAGAGCCGCGGCCCTACCGGAAAATGCTTCGCAGGCTGGCGCGAGGGCGCCACGTGGGCGCCGGTGTCGCCGAGGCTGACGGCCGCCAGAAATCCTGCAGCCCCACGGGCTGTGGGGCCACGCGAGCGGCTGCCAAAGAGCTTTCCAACGAGGCATGGCTTTCCCTCCTGGCTCTTCGGGCGTGGGAGCTGTCGCCAGAGCCGCGGCCCTACCGGAAAATGCTTCGCAGGCTGGCGTGGCGGCGACACGTAGTCGCAGGTGTCGCCCAGGCTGACGGCAGCCGGAAAGCCCGCAGCGCCACGGGCTGTGGGGCCACGCGAGCGGCTGCCAAAGAGCTTTCCAACGAGGCACGGCTTTCCCTCCTGGCTCTTCGGGCGTGGGAGCTGTCACCAGAGCCGCGGCCCTACCGGAAAATGCTTCGCAGGCTGGCGCGGGGGCGCCATGTGGGCGCCGGTGTCGCCGAGGCTGACGGCCGCCGAAAAGCCTGCAGCCCCACGGGCTGTGGGGCCACGCGAGCGGCTGCCAAAGAGCTTTCCAAGGAGGCACGGCTTTCCCTCCTGGCTCTTCGGGCGTGGGAGCTGTCGCCAGAGCCGCGGCCCTACCGGAAAATGCTTCGCAGGCTGGCGCGAGGGCGCCACGTGGGCGCCGGTGTCGCCGAGGCTGACGGCCGCCAGAAATCCTGCAGCCCCACGGGATGTGGGGCCACGCGAGCGGCTGCCAAAGAGGTTTCCAACGAGGCATGGCTTTCCCTCCTGGCTCTTCGGGCGTGGGAGCTGTCGCCAGAGCCGCGGCCCTACCGGAAAATGCTTCGCAGGCTGGCGTGGCGGCGACACGTAGTCGCAGGTGTCGCCCAGGCTGACGGCAGCCGGAAAGCCCGCAGCCCCACGGGCTGTGGGGCCACGCGAGCGGCTGCCAAAGAGCTTTCCAACGAGGCACGGCTTTCCCTCCTGGCTCTTCGGGCGTGGGAGCTGTCACCAGAGCCGCGGCCCTACCGGAAAATGCTTCACAGGCTGGCGCGGCGGAGCCACGTGGGCACTGGTGTCGCCGAGGCTGACGGCCGCCAGAAAGCCCGCAGCCCCACGGGCTGTGGGGCCACGCGAGCGGCTGCCAAAGAGCTTTCCAACGAGTCACGGCTTTCCCTCTTGGCTCTTCGGGCCTGGGAGCTGTCGCCAGAGCCACGGCCCTACCGGAAAATGCTTCGCAGGCTGGCGCGGCGGCGACACGTGGGCGCCGGTGTCGCCAAGGCTGACGGCCGCCAGAAAGCCCGCAGCCCCACGGGCTGTGGGGCCACGCGAGCGGCTGCCAAAGAGCTTTCCAACGAGGCACGGCTTTCCCTCCTGGCTCTTCGGGTGTGGGAGCTGTCGCCAGAGCCGCGGCCCTACCGGAAAATGCTTCGCAGGCTGGCGCGGGGGCGCCATGTGGGCGCCGGTGTCGCAGAGGCTGACGGCCGCCGGAAAGCCCGCAGCCCCACGGGCTGTGGGGCCACGCGAGCGGCTGCCAAAGAGCTTTCCAACGAGGCACGGCTTTCCCTCGTGGCTCTTCGGGCGTGGGAGCTGTCGCCAGAGCCGCGGCCCTACCGGAAAATGCTTCGCAGGCTGGCGCGGCGGCGCCATGTGGGCGCCGGTGTCGCCGAGTCTGACGGAGGCCGGAAAGCCCGCAGCCCCACGGGCTGTGGGGCCACGCGAGCGGCTGCCAAAGAGCTTTCCAAGGAGGCACGGCTTTCCCTCCTGGCTCTTCGGGCGTGGGAGCTGTCACCAGAGCCGCGGCCCTACCGGAAAATGCTTCGCAGGCTGGCGCGGGGGCGCCATGTGGGCGCCGGTGGCGTCGAGACTGACGGCCGCCGGTAAGCCCGCAGCCCCAGGGGCTGTGCGGCCACGCGAGCGGCTGCCAAAGAGCTTTCCAACGAGGCACGGCTTTCCCTCCTGGCTCTTCGGGCGTGGGAGCTGTCGCCAGAGCCGCGGCCCTACCGGAAAATGCTTCGCAGGCTGGCGTGGCGGCGACACATGGTCTCAGGTGTCGCCGAGGCTGACGGCCGCTGGAAAGCCCGCAGCCCCACTTGCTGTGGGGCCACGCGAGCGGCTGCCAAAGATCTTTCCAACGAGGCATGGCTTTCCCTCCTGGCTCTTCAGGCGTGGGAGCTGTCGCCAGAGCCGCGGCCCTACCGGAAAATGCTTCACAGGCTGGTGCGCCGCCGCCACGTGGGCGCCGGTGTCGCCAAGGCTGACGGCCGCCGGAAAGCCCGCAGCCCCACGGGCTGTGGGGCCACGGGAGCGGCTGCCAAAGAGCTTTCCAACGAGGCACGGCTTTCCCTCCTGGCTCTTCGGGCGTGGGAGCTGTCGCCAGAGACGCGGCCCTACCGGAAAATGCTTCGTAGTGTGGCGTGGTGGCGCCAAGTGGGCACTGGTGTTGCCGAGGCTGACGGCCGCCGGAAAGCCCGCAGCCCCACGGGCTGTGGGGCCACGCGAGCGGCTGCCAAAGAGCTTTCCAAGGAGGCACGGCTTTTCCTCCTGGCTCTTCGGGCGTGGGAGCTGTCGCCAGAGCCGCGGCCCTACCGGAAAATGCTTCGCAGGCTGGTGCGGGGGTGCCACGTGGTCACAGGTGTCGCCGAGGCTGACGGCCACTGGAAAGCCCGCAGCCCCACTTGCTGTGGGGCCACGCGAGCGGCTGCCAAAGAGCTTTCCAACGAGGCATGGCTTTCCCTCCTGGCTCTTCGGGCGTGGGAGCTGTCGCCAGAGCCGCGGCCCTACCGGAAAATGCTTCGCAGGCTGGCCTGGCGGCGACACGTGGTCACAGGTGTCGACGAGGCTGACGGCCGCCGGAAAGCCCGCAGCCCCACGGGCTGTGGGGCCACGCGAGCGGCTGCCAAAGAGCTTTCCAACGAGGCACGGCTTTCCCTCCTGGCTCTTCGGGCGTGGGAGCTGTCACCAGAGCCGCGGCCCTACCGGAAAATGCTTCGCAGGATGATGCGGGGGCGCCACGTGGTCACAGGTGTCGCCGAGGCTGACGGCCGCTGGAAAGCCCGCAGCCCCACGGGCTGTGGGGCCGCGCGAGCGGCTGCCAAAGAGCTTTCCAACGAGGCACGGCTTTCCCTCCTGGCTCTTCGGGCGTGGGAGCTGTCGCCAGAGCCGCGGCCCTACCGGAAAATGCTTCGCAGGCTGGCGCGGCGGCGCCACGTGGGTGCCGGTGTCGCCGAGTCTGACGGAGGCCGGAAAGCCCGCAGCCCCACGGGCTGTGGGGCCACACGAGCTGCTGCCAAAGAGCTTTCCAAGGAGGCACGGCTTTCCCTCCTGGCTCTTCGGACGTGGGAGCTGTCGCCAGAGCCGCGGCCCTACCGGAAAATGCTTCGTAGGTTGGCGTGGCGGCGCCAAGTGGGCACTGGTGTTGCCGAGGCTGACGGCCGCCGGAAAGCCCGCAGCCCCACGGGCTGTGGGGCCACGCGAGCGGCTGCCAAAGAGCTTTCCAAGGAGGCACGGCTTTCCCTCCTGGCTCTTCGGGCGTGGGAGCTATCACCAGCGCCGCGGCCCTATCTGAATATGCTTCGCAGTCTGGCGCGGGGGAGCCACGTGGGCACTGCTGTCGCCGAGGCTGACGGCCGCCGGAAAGCCCGCAGCCCCACGGGCTGTGGGGCCACGCGAGTGGCTGCCAAAGAGGTTTCCAACGAGGCACGGCTTTCCCTCCTGGCTCTTCGGGCGTGGGAGCTGTCGCCAGAGCCGCGGCCCTACCGGAAAATTCTTCGTAGGTTGGCGTGGCGGCGCCAAGTGGGCACTGGTGTTGCCGAGGCTGACGGCCGCCGGAAAGCCCGCAGCCCCAGGGGCTGTGGGGCCACGCAAGCGGCTGCCAAAGAGCTTTCCAAGGAGGCACGGCTTTTCCTCCTGGCTCTTCGGGCGTGGGAGCTGTCGCCAGAGCCGCGGCCCTACCGAAAAATGCTTCGCAGGCTGGTGCGGGGGTGCCACGTGGTCACAGGTGTCGCCGAGGCTGACGGCCACTGGAAAGCCCGCAGCCCCACGGGCTGTGGGGCCACGCGAGCGGCTGCCAAAGAGCTTTCCAACGAGGCACGGCTTTCCCTCCTGGCTCTTCGGGCGTGGGAGCTGTCGCCAGAGCTGCGGCCCTACCGGAAAATGCTTTGCAGGCTGGCCTGGCGGCGACACGTGGTCACAGGTGTCGACGAGGCTGACGGCCGCTGGAAAGCCCGCAGCCCCACGGGCTGTGGGGCCACGCGAGCGGCTGCCAAAGAGCTTTCCAACGAGGCACGGCTTTCCCTCCTGGCTCTTCGGGCGTGGGAGCTGTCACCAGAGCCGCGGCCCTACCGGAAAATGCTTCGCAGGCTGGCCCGGGGGCGCCACGTGGTCACAGGTGTCGCCGAGGCTGACGGCCGCTGGAAAGCCCGCAGCCCCACTTGTTGTGGGGCCACGCGAGCGGCTGCCAAAGAGCTTTCCTACAAGGCACGGCTTTCCCTCCTGGCTCTTCGGGTGTGGGAGCTGTCGCCAGAGCCGCGGCCCTACCGGAAAATGCTTCGTAGGCTGGCGTGGCGGCGCCACGTGGGCACCGGTGTCGCCGAGGCTGACGGCCGCCGGAAAGCCCGCAGCCCCACGGGCTGTGGGGCCACGCGAGCGGCTGCCAAAGAGCTTTCCAAGGAGGCACGGCTTTCCCTCCTGGCTCTTCGGGCGTGGGAGCTGTCGCCAGAGCCGCGGCCCTACCGGAAAATGCTTCGCAGGCTGGTGCGGGGGCGCCACGTGGGCACCCGTGGTGCCGAGGCTGACGGCCACTGGAAAGCCCGCAGCCCCACTTGCTGTGGTGCCACGCGAGCGGCTGCCAAAGAGCTTTCCAACGAGGCACGGCTTTCCCTCCTGGCTCTTCGGGCGTGGGAGCTGTCACCAGAGCCGCGGCCCTACCGGAAAATGCTTCGTAGGGTGGCGTGGCGGCGCCAAGTGGGCACTGGTGTTGCCGAGTCTGACGGCCGCCGGAAAGCCCGCAGCCCCACGGGCTGTGGGGCCACGCAAGCGACTGCCAAAGAGCTTTCCAAGGAGGCACGGCTTTCCCTCCTGGCTCTTCGGGCGTGGGAGCTGTCGCCAGAGCCGCGGCCCTACCGGAAAATGCTTCGCAGGCTGGCGCGGCGGAGCCACGTGGGCACTGGTGTCGCCAAGGCTGACGGCCGCCGGAAAGCCCGCAGCCCCACGGGCTGTGGGGGCACGCGAGCGGCTGCCAAAGAGGTTTCCAACGAGGCACGACTTTCCCTCCTGGCTTTTCGGGCCTGGGAGCTGTCGCCAGAGCCGCGGCCCTACCGGAAAATGCTTCGCAGGCTGGCGTGGCGGCGCCGAGTGGGCACCGGTGTTGCCGAGGCTGACGGCTGCCGGAAAGCCCGCCAGCCCCACGGGCTGTGGGGCCACGCGAGCGGCTGCCAAAGAGCTTTCCAACGAGGCTTGGTTTTCCCTCCTGGCTCTTCGGGTGTGGGAGCTGTCGCCAGAGCCGCGGCCCTACCGGAAAATGCTTCGCAGGCTGGCGCGGGGGGCGCCATGTGGGCGCCGGTGTCGCCGAGGCTGACGGCCACCGGAAAGCCTGCAGCCCCACGGGCTGTGGGGCCACTGCGAGCGGCTGCCAAAGAGCTTTCCAAGGAGGCACGGCTTTCCCTCCTGGCTCTTCGGGCGTGGGAGCTGTCGCCAGAGCCGCGGCCCTACCGGAAAATGCTTCGCAGGCTGGCGTGGCGGCGACACGTGGTCGCAGGTGTCGCCGAGGCTGACGACCGCCGGAAAGCCCGCAGCCCCACGGGCTGTGGGGCTCAACGGCGAGCTGGCTGCCAAAGAGCTTTCCAAGGAGGCACGGCTTTCCCTCCTGGCTCTTCGGGCGTGGGACTGTCGCCAGAGCCGCGGCCCTACACGGAAAAAATGCTTCGCAGGCTGGCGTGGCCGCGCCACGTGGGCGCCGGTGTCGCCAAGGCTGACGGCCGCCGGAAAAACCCGCAGCCCCACGGGCTGTGGGGCCACGCGAGCGGGCTGCCAAAGAGCTTTCCAACGAGGCACGGCTTTCCCTCCTGGCTCTTCGGGCGTGGGAGCTGTCGCCAGAGCGCGCCAGAGCCGCGGCCCTACCGGAAAATGCTTCGACAGGCTGGCCGGCGGTGCCACGTGGTCACAGGTGTCGCCGATGCTGACGGCCGCCATAAAGCCAGCAGCCCACGGGCTGTGGGGCCACGCGAGCGGCTGCCAAAGAGCTTTCCAACGAGGCACGGCTTTCCCTCCTGGCTCTTCGGGCGTGGGAGCTGTCGCCAGAGCGCGGCCCTACCGGAAAATGCTTCGCAGGCTGGCGCGGCGGCGCCAATTTGGGCGACCGGTTGCGTCTAGGCTGACGGCCGCCGGAAAGCCCGCAGCCCCACGGGCTGTGGGGCCACGCGAGCGGCTGCCAAAGAGGCTTTCCAACGAGGCACGGCTTTCCCTCCTGGCTCTTCGGGCTTTGGGAGCTGTCGCCAGAGCCGCGGCCCTACCGGAAAATGTTTCACAGGTTGGCGCGGCGGCGCCACGTGGTCGCCGGTGTCGCCGAGGCTGACGGCCGCCGGAAAGCTCACAGGCCTACGGGCTGTGGAGCCACGCGAGCGGCTGCCAAAGAGGTTTCCAACGAGGCACGGCTTTCCCTCCTGGCTCTTCGGGGTGGGAGCCGTCGCCAGAGCCGCGGCCCTACCGGAAAAATGCTTCGCAGGCTGGCGTGGCGGCGCCAAGTGGGCACTGGTGTTGCCGAGGCTGACGGCCGCCGGAAAGCCCGCAGCCCCACGGGCTGTGGGGCCACGCGAGCGGCTGCCAAAGAGCTTTCCAAGGAGGCACGGCTTTCCCCTCCTGGCTCTTCGGGCGTGGGAGCTGTCGACCAGAGCCGCGGGCCCTACCGGAAAATGCTTCGCAGGCTGGCCTGGCGGCGACACGTGGTCGCAGGTGTCGCCGAGGCTGACGGCCGCCGGAAAGCCCGCAGCCCCACGGGCTGTGGGGCCACGCGAGCGGCTGCCAAAGAGCTTTCCAACGAGGCAAGGCTTTCCCTCCTGGCCCTTCGGGTGTGGGACTGTCGCCAGAGCCGCGGCCCTACCGGAAAATGCTTCGCAGGCTGGTGTGGCGGTGCCACGTCGACACCGGTGTCGCCAAGGCTGACGGCCGCCGGAAAGCCTGCAGCCCCACGGGCTGTGGGGCCACGCGAGCGGCTGCCAAAGAGCTTTCCAAGGAGGCACGGCTTTCCCTCCTGGCTCTTCGGGCGTGGGAGCTGTCACCAGAGCCGCGACCCCTACCGGAAAATGCTTCGCAGGCTGGCCCGGGGGCGCCACGTGGTCACAGGTGTCACCGAGGCTGACGGCCGCCATAAAGCCCGCAGCCCCATGGGCTGTGGGGCCACGCGAGCGGCTGCCAAAGAGCTTTCCAACGAGGCACGGCTTTCCCTCCTGGCTCTTCGGGCGTGGGAGCTGTCGCCAGAGCCGCGGCCCTACCGGAAAATGCTTCGCAGGGCTGGCGCGGCGGCGCCACGTGGGTGCCGGTGTCGCCGAGGCTGACGGCCGCCCGAAAGCCCGCAGCCCCACTTCTTGTGGGGACACGCGAGCGGCTGCCAAAGAGCTTTCCAACGAGGCACGGCTTTCCCTCTTCGCTCTTCGGGGCGTGGGAGCTGTCGCCAGAGCCGCGGCCCTACCGGAAAATGCTTCACAGTCTGGCACGGCGGCGCCACGTGGGCGCCGGTGGCGCTGAGGATGTCGGCTGCCAGAAAGCTCACAGGCCCACGGGCTGTGGGGCCACACGAGCGGCTGCCAAAGAGCTTTCCTACAAGGCATGGCTTTCCCTCCTGGCTCTTCGGGTGTGGGAGCTGTCGCCAGAGCCGCGGCCCTACCGGAAAATGCTTCGCAGGCTGGCGTGGCGGCGACACGTAGTCGCAGGTGTTGCCCAGGCTGACGGCCGCCGGAAAGCCCGCAGCCCCACGGGCTGTGGGGCCACGCGAGCGGCTGCCAAAGAGCTTTCCAAGGAGGCACGGCTTTCCCTCCTGGCTCTTCGGGCGTGGGAGCTGTTGCCAGAGCCGTGGCCCCTACCGGAAAATGCTTCGCAGGCTGGCGCGGCGGCGCCACGTGGGCGCCGGTGTCGCCGAGTCTGACGGAGGCCGGAAAGCCCGCAGCCCCACGGGCTGTGGGGCCACGCGAGCGGCTGCCAAAGAGCTTTCCAAGGAGGCACGGCTTTCCCTCCTGGCTCTTCGGGCGTGGGAGCTGTCGCCAGAGCCGCGGCCCTACCGGAAAATGCTTCGCAGGCTGGCGTGGCGGCGACACGTGGTCGCAGGTGTCGCCGAGGCTGACGGCCGCCGGAAAGCCCGCAGCCCCACGGGCTGTGGGGCCACGCCAGCGGCTGCCAAAGAGCTTTCCAAGGAGGCACGGCTTTCCCTCCTGGCTCTTCGGGCGTGGGAGCTATCACCAGCGCCCGCGGCCCTATCTGAAAAATGCTTCGCAGTCTGGCGCGGCGGAGCCACGTGGGCACTGGTGTCGCCGAGGCTGACGGCCGCCCGAAAGCCCGCAGCCCCACTTCTTGTGGGGACACGCGAGCGGCTGCCAAAGAGCTTTCCAACGAGGCACGGCTTTCCCTCCTGGCTCTTCGGGCGTGGGAGCTGTCGCCAGAGCCGCGGCCCTACCGGAAAATGCTTCGCATGCTGGCGTGGCGGCGACACGTGGTCGCAGTTGTCGCGAGGCTGACGGCCGCCGGAAAGCCCGCAGCCCCACGGGCTGTGGGGCCACGCCAGCGGCTGCCAAAGAGCTTTCCAAGGAGGCACGGCTTTCCCTCCTGGCTCTTCGGGCGTGGGAGCTATCACCAGCGCCGCGGCCCTATCTGAAAATGCTTCGCAGTCTGGCGCGGCGGAGCCACGTGGGCACTGGTGTCGCCGAGGCTGACGGGCCGCCCGAAAGCCCCGCAGCCCCACTTCTTGTGGGGACACGCGAGCGGCTGCCAAAGAGCTTTCCAACGAGGCACGGCTTTCCCTCCTGGCTCTTCGGGCGTGGGAGCTGTCACCAGAGCCGCGGCCCTACCGGAAAATGCTTCGCAGGCTGGCGTTGCGGCGACACGTGGTCGCAGGTGTCGCGAGGCTGACGGACGCCCGAAAGCCCGCACCCCCACGGGCTGTGGGGCCACGCGAGCGGCTGCCAAAGAGCTTTCCAAGGAGGCACGGCTCTTTCCCTCTTGGCTCTTCGGGCGTGGGACTGTCGGCCAGAGCCGCGGCCCCTACCGGAAAATGCTTCGCAGGCTGGCGTGGCCGCGCCATGTGGGCGCCGGTGTCGCCGAGGCTGACGGCCGCTGGAAAGCCCGCAGCCCCACGGGCTGTGGGGCCACGCGAGCGGCTGCCAAAGAGCTTTCCAAGGAGGCACGGCTTTCCCTCCTGGCTCTTCGGGCGTGGGAGCTGTTGCCAGAGCCGCGGCCCTACCGGAAAATGCTTCGCAGGCTGGCGTGGCGGCGACACGTGGTCGCAGGTGTCGCCGAGGCTGACGGCCGCCGGAAAGCCCGCAGCCCCACGGGCTGTGGGGCCACGCCAGCGGCTGCCAAAGAGCTTTGCAACGAGGCACGGCTTTCCCTCCTGGCTCTTCGGGCGTGGAGCTGTCGCCAGGAGCTGCGGCCCTACCGGAAAATGCTTCGCAGGCTGGCGCGGGGCGCGCCATGCGGGCGCCGGTTGTCGCCGAGGCTGACGGCCGCCAGAAATCCTGCAGCCCCACGGGCTGTGGGGCCACGCGAGCGGCTGCCAAAGAGCTTTCCAAGGAAGCACGGCTTTCCCTCCTGGCTCTTCGGGCGTGGGAGCTGTCGCCAGAGCAGCGGCCCCTACCGGAAAATGCTTCGCAGGCTGGTGCGGGGGAGCCACGTGGTCACAGGTGTCGCCGAGGCTGACGGCCGCCGAAAGCCCGCAGCTCCACTTGTTGTGGGGCCACGCGAGCGGCTGCCAAAGAGCTTTCCAACGAGGCACGGCTTTGCCTCTTGGCTCTTCGGGCGTGGGAGCTGTCGCCAGAGCCGCGGCCCTACCGGAAAATGCTTCACAGGCTGGCGTGGCGGCGCCACGTGGGCGCCGGTGGCGCCGAGGATGTCGGCTGCCAGAAAGCCCGCAGCCCCACGGGCTGTGGGGCCACGCGAGTGGCTGCCAAAGAGCTTTCCAAGGGGCACGGCTTTCCCTCCTGGCTCTTCGGGCGTGGGAGCTGTCGCCAGAGCCGCGGCCCTACCGGAAAATGCTTCGTGGGGTGGCGTGGCGGCGCCAAGTGGGCACTGGTGTTGCCGAGGCTGACAGCCGCCGGAAAGCCCGCAGCCCCACGGCTCTGGGGCCACGCAAGCGACTGCCAAAGAGCTTTCCAAGGAGGCACGGCTTTCCCCTCCTGGCTCTTCGGGCGTGGGGAGCTGTTGCCAGAGCCGCGGCCCTACCGGAAAATGCTTCGCAGGCTGGCGCGGGGGCGCCATGTGGGCGCCGGTTGGCGTCGAGACTGACGGCCGCCGTAAGCCCGCAGCCCCACGGGCTGTGGGGCCACGCGAGCGGCTGCCAAAGAGCTTTCCAAGGAGGCACGGCTTTCCCTCCTTGCTCTTCGGGCGTGGGAGCTGTCGCCAGAGCCGCGGCCCGACCGGAAAATGCTTCGCAGGCTGGCCTGGCGGCGACACGTGGTCGCAGGTGTCGCCGAGGCTGACGGCCGCCGGAAAGCCCGCAGCCCCACGGGCTGTGGGGCCACGCGAGCGGCTGCCAAAGAGCTTTCCAACGAGGCAAGGCTTTCCCTCCTGGCCCTTCGGGTGTGGGACTGTCGCCAGAGCCGCGGCCCTACGGAAAATGCTTCGCAGGCTGGTGTGGCGGTGCCACGTCGGCACCGGTGTCGCCAAGGCTGACGGCCGCCGGAAAGCCTGCAGCCCCACGGGCTGTGGGGCCACGCGAGCGGCTGCCAAAGAGCTTTCCAAGGAGGCACGGCTTTCCCTCCTGGCTCTTCGGGCGTGGGAGCTGTCACCAGAGCCGCGACCCTACCGGAAAATGCTTCGCAGGCTGGCCCGGGGGCGCCACGTGGTCACAGGTGTCGCCGAGGCTGACGGCCGCCATAAAGCCCGCAGCCCCATGGGCTGTGGGGCCACGCGAGCGGCTGCCAAAGAGCTTTCCAACGAGGCACGGCTTTCCCTCCTGGCTCTTCGGGCGTGGGAGCTCTCGCCAGAGCCGCGGCCCCTACGGAAAATGCTTCGCAGGCTGGCGCGGCGGCGCCACGTGGGTGCCGGTGTCGCCGAGGCTGACGGCCGCCCGAAAAGCCGCAGCCCCACTTCTTGTGGGGACACGCGAGCGGCTGCCAAAGAGCTTTCCAACGAGGCACGGCTTTCCCTCTTCGCTCTTCGGGCGTGGGAGCTGTCGCCAGAGCCGCGGCCCTACCGGAAAATGCTTCGCAGGCTGGCGCGGCGGAGCACGTGGGCACTGGTGTCGCCAAGGCTGACGGCCGCCGGAAAGCCCGCAGCCCCACGGGCTGTGGGGGCACGCGAGCGGCTGCCAAAGAGGTTTCAACGAGGCACGACTTTCCCTCCTGGCTTTTCGGGCCTGGGAGCTGTCGCCAGAGCCGCGGCCCTACCGGAAAATGCTTCGCAGGCTGGCGTGGCGGCGCCGAGTGGGCACCGGTGTTGCCGAGGCTGACGGCTGCCGGAAAGCCCGCAGCCACACGGGCTGTGGGGCCACGCGAGCGGCTGCCAAAGAGCTTTCCAACGAGGCTTGGTTTTCCCTCCTGGCTCTTCGGGTGTGGGAGCTGTCGCCAGAGCCGCGGCCCTACCGGAAAATGCTTCGCAGGCTGGCGCGGGGGCGCCATGTGGGCGCCGGTGTCGCCGAGGCTGACGGCCACCGGAAAGCCTGCAGCCCCACGGGCTGTGGGGCCACGCGAGCGGCTGCCAAAGAGCTTTCCAAGGAGGCACGGCTTTCCCTCCTGGCTCTTCGGCGTGGGAGCTGTCGCCAGAGCCGCGGCCCCTACCGGAAAATGCTTCGCAGGCTGGCGTGGCGGCGACACGTGGTCGCAGGTGTCGCCGAGGCTGACGACCGCCGGAAAGCCCGCAGCCCCACGGGCTGTGGGGCCACGCGAGCGGCTGCCAAGAGCTTTCCAAGGAGGCACGGCTTTCCCTCCTGGCTCTTCGGGCGTGGGACTGTCGCCAGAGCCGCGGCCCTACCGGAAAATGCTTCGCAGGCTGGCGTGGCCGCGCCACGTGGGCGCCGGTGTCGCCAAGGCTGACGGCCGCCGGAAAACCCGCAGCCCCACGGGCTGTGGGGCCACGCGAGCGGCTGCCAAAGAGCTTTTCCAACGAGGCACTGCTTTCCCTCCTGGCTCTTCGGGCGTGGGAGCTGTCGCCAGAGCCGCGGCCCTACCGGAAAATGCTTCGCAGGCTGGCGCGGCGGCGCAATTTGGGCGCCGGTTGCGTCTAGGCTGACGGCCGCCGGAAAGCCCGCAGCCCCACGGGCTGTGGGGCCACGCGAGCGGCTGCCAAAGAGGTTTCCAACGAGGCACGGCTTTCCCTCCTGGCTCTTCGGGTTTGGGAGCTGTCGCCAGAGCCGCGGCCCTACGGAAAATGTTTCACAGGTTGGCGCGGCGGCGCCACGTGGTCGCCGGTGTCGCCGAGGCTGACGGCCGCCGGAAAGCTCACAGGCCTACGGGCTGTGGAGCCACGCGAGCGGCTGCCAAAGAGGTTTCCAACGAGGCACGGCTTTCCCTCCTGGCTCTTCGGGCGTGGGAGCTGTCGCCAGAGCCGCGGCCCTACCGGAAAAATGCTTCGCAGGCTGGCGTGGCGGCGACACGTGGTCGCAGGTGTCGCCAAGGCTTGACGGCCCGCCGGAAAGCCCGCAGCCCCACGGCTGTGGGGCCACGCGAGCGGCTGCCAAAGAGCTTTCCAACGAGGCATGGCTTTCCCTCCTGGCTCTTCGGGTGTGGGAGCTGTCGCCAGAGCCGCGGCCCTACCGGAAAATGCTTCGCAGGCTGGCGCGGGGGCGCCATGTGGGCGCCGGTCTCGCCGAGGCTGACGGCCGCCGAAAGCCTGCAGCCCCACGGGCTGTGGGGCCACGCGAGCGGCTGCCAAAGAGCTTTCCAAGGAGGCACGGCTTTCCCTCCTGGCTCTTCGGGCGTGGGAGCTGTCGCCAGAGCCGCGGCCCTACCGGAAAATGCTTCGCAGGCTGGCCTGGCGGCGACACGTGGTCGCAGGTGTCGCCGAGGCTGACGGCCGCCGGAAAGCCCGCAGCCCCACGGGCTGTGGGGCCACGCGAGCGGCTGCCAAAGAGCTTTCCAACGAGGCAAGGCTTTCCCTCCTGGCCCTTCGGGTGTGGGACTGTCGCCAGAGCCGCGGCCCTACCGGAAAATGCTTCGCAGGCTGGTGTGGCGGTGCCACGTCGACACCGGTGTCGCCAAGGCTGACGGCCGCCGGAAAGCCTGCAAGCCCCACGGGCTGTGGGGCCACGCGAGCGGCTGCCAAAGAGCTTTCCAAGGAGGCACGGCTTTCCCTCCTGGCTCTTCGGGCGTGGGAGCTGTCACCAGAGCCGCGACCCTACCGGAAAATGCTTCGCAGGCTGGCCGGGGGCGCCACGTGGTCACAGGTGTCACCGAGGCTGACGGCCGCCATAAAGCCCGCAGCCCCATGGGCTGTGGGGCCACGCGAGCGGCTGCCAAAGAGCTTTCCAACGAGGCACGGCTTTCCCTCCTGGCTCTTCGGGCGTGGGAGCTCTCGCCAGAGCCGCGGCCCTACCGGAAAATGCTTCGCAGGGCTGGCGCGGCGGCGCCACGTGGGTGCCGGTGTCGCCGAGGCTGACGGCCGCCCGAAAGCCCCGCAGCCCCACTTCTTGTGGGGACACGCGAGCGGCTGCCAAAGAGCTTTCCAACGAGGCACGGCTTTCCCTCTTCGCTCTTCGGGCGTGGGAGCTGTCGCCAGAGCCGCGCCCCTACCGGAAAATGCTTCACAGTCTGGCACGGCGGCGCCCACGTGGGCGCCGGTGGCGCTGAGGATGTCGGCTGCCAGAAAGCTCACAGGCCCACGGGCTGTGGGGCCACACGAGCGGCTGCCAAAGAGCTTTCCTACAAGGCATGGCTTTCCCTCCTGGCTTCTTCGGGTGTGGGAAGCTGTCGCCAAGAGCCGCGGCCCTACCGGAAAATGCTTCGGCAGGCTGGCGTGGGGCGGCGACACGTAGTCGCAGGTGTTGCCCAGGCTGACGGCCGCCGGAAAGCCCGCAGCCCCACGGGCTGTGGGGCCACGCGAGCGGCTGCCAAAGAGCTTTCCAAGGAGGCACGGCTTTCCCCTCCTGGCTCTTCGGGCGTGGGAGCTGTTGCCAGAGCCGTGGCCCTACCGGGGAAAATGCTTCGCAGGCTGGGCGCGGCGGCGCCACGTGGGCGCCGGTGTCGCCGAGTCTGACGGAGGCCGGAAAGCCCCGCAGCCCCACGGGCTGTGGGGCCACGCGAGCGGCTGCCAAAGAGATTTCCAACAAGGCACGGCTTTCCCTCCTGGCTCTTCGGGCGGTGGGAGCTGTCGCCAGAGCCGCGGCCCTACCGGAAAATGCTTCGCAGGCTGGCGTGGCGGGCGACACGTGGTTCGCAGGTGTCGCCGAGGCTGACGGCCGCCGGAAAGCCCGCAGCCCCACGGGCTGTGGGGCCACGCCAGCGGCTGCCAAAGAGCTTTCCAAGGAGGCACGGCTTTCCCTCCTGGCTCTTCGGGCGTGGGAGCTATCACCAGCCGCCGCGGCCCTATCTGAAAATGCTTCGCAGTCTGGCGCGGCGGAGCCACGTGGGCACTGGTGTCGCCGAGGCTGACGGCCGCCCGAAAGCCCGCAGCCCCACTTCTTGTGGGGCCACGCGAGCGGCTGCCAAAGAGCTTTCCAAGGAGGCACGGCTTTCCCTCCTGGCTCTTCGGGCGTGGGAGCTGTCGCCAGAGCCGCGGCCCTACCGGAAAATGCTTCGCATGCTGGCGTGGCGGCGACACGTGGTCGCAGGTGTCGCCGAGGCTGACGGCCGCCGGAAAGCCCGCAGCCCCACGGGCTGTGGGGCCACGCCAGCGGCTGCCAAAGAGCTTTCCAAGGAGGCACGGCTTTCCCTCCTGGCTCTTCGGGCGTGGGAGCTATCACCAGCGCCGCGGCCCTATCTGAAAATGCTTCGCAGTCTGGCGCGGCGGAGCCACGTGGGCACTGGTGTCGCCGAGGCTGACGGCCGCCCGAAAGCCCGCAGCCCCACTTCTTGTGGGGACACGCGAGCGGCTGCCAAAGAGCTTTCCAAGGAGGCACGGCTTTCCCTCCTGGCTCTTCGGGCGTGGGAGCTGTCACCAGAGCCGCGGCCCTACCGGAAAATGCTTCGCAGGCTGGCGTTGCGGCGACACGTGGTCGCAGGTGTCGCCGAGGCTGACGGACGCCCGAAAGCCCGCACCCCCACGGGCTGTGGGGCCACGCGAGCGGCTGCCAAAGAGCTTTCCAAGGAGGCACGGCTTTCCCTCTTGGCTCTTCGGGCGTGGGACTGTCGCCAGAGCCGCGGCCCTACCGGAAAATGCTTCGCAGGCTGGCGTGGCCGCGCCATGTGGGCGCCGGTGTCGCCGAGGCTGACGGCCGCTGGAAAGCCCGCAGCCCCACGGGCTGTGGGGCCACGCCAGCGGCTGCCAAAGAGCTTTCCAACGAGGCACG
The DNA here is from genome assembly GCF_028500815.1 of Rissa tridactyla. Taxonomy (NCBI): domain Eukaryota; kingdom Metazoa; phylum Chordata; class Aves; order Charadriiformes; family Laridae; genus Rissa; species Rissa tridactyla. The sequence goes on from NW_026529875.1 coordinate 27,198, forward strand.
GCTTTCCCTCCTGGCTCTTCGGGCGTGGGAGCTGTCGCCAGAGCTGCGGCCCTACCGGAAAATGCTTCGCAGGCTGGCGCGGGGCGCGCCATGCGGGCGCCGGTGTCGCCGAGGCTGACGGCCGCCAGAAATCCTGCAGCCCCACGGGCTGTGGGGCCACGCGAGCGGCTGCCAAAGTGCTTTCCAAGGAAGCACGGCTTTCCCTCGTGGCTCTTCGGGCGTGGGAGCTGTCGCCAGAGCAGCGGCCCTACCGGAAAATGCTTCGCAGGCTGGTGCGGGGGAGCCACGTGGTCACAGGTGTCGCCGAGGCTGACGGCCGCCCGAAAGCCCGCAGCTCCACTTGTTGTGGGGCCACGCGAGCGGCTGCCAAAGAGCTTTCCAACGAGGCACGGCTTTGCCTCTTGGCTCTTCGGGCGTGGGAGCTGTCGCCAGAGCCGCGGCCCTACCGGAAAATGCTTCACAGGCTGGCGTGGCGGCGCCACGTGGGCGCCGGTGGCGCCGAGGATGTCGGCTGCCAGAAAGCCCGCAGCCCCACGGGCTGTGGGGCCACGCGAGTGGCTGCCAAAGAGCTTTCCAAGGAGGCACGGCTTTCCCTCCTGGCTCTTCGGGCGTGGGAGCTGTCGCCAGAGCCGCGGCCCTACCGGAAAATGCTTCGTGGGGTGGCGTGGCGGCGCCAAGTGGGCACTGGTGTTGCCGAGGCTGACAGCCGCCGGAAAGCCCGCAGCCCCACGGGCTCTGGGGCCACGCAAGCGACTGCCAAAGAGCTTTCCAAGGAGGCACGGCTTTCCCTCCTGGCTCTTCGGGCATGGGAGCTGTTGCCAGAGCCGCGGCCCTACCGGAAAATGCTTCGCAGGCTGGCGCGGGGGCGCCATGTGGGCGCCGGTGGCGTCGAGACTGACGGCCGCCGGTAAGCCCGCAGCCCCACAGGCTGTGGGGCCACGCGAGCGGCTGCCAAAGAGCTTTCCAAGGAGGCACGGCTTTCCCTCCTTGCTCTTCGGGCGTGGGAGCTGTCGCCAGAGCCGCGGCCCGACCGGAAAATGCTTCGCAGGCTGGCCTGGCGGCGACACGTGGTCGCAGGTGTCGCCGAGGCTGACGGCCGCCGGAAAGCCCGCAGCCCCACGGGCTGTGGGGCCACGCGAGCGGCTGCCAAAGAGCTTTCCAACGAGGCAAGGCTTTCCCTCCTGGCCCTTCGGGTGTGGGACTGTCGCCAGAGCCGCGGCCCTACCGGAAAATGCTTCGCAGGCTGGTGTGGCGGTGCCACGTCGGCACCGGTGTCGCCAAGGCTGACGGCCGCCGGAAAGCCTGCAGCCCCACGGGCTGTGGGGGCCACGCGAGCGGCTGCCAAAGAGCTTTCCAAGGAGGCACGGCTTTCCCTCCTGGCTCTTCGGGCGTGGGAGCTGTCACCAGAGCCGCGACCCTACAGGAAAATGCTTCGCAGGCTGGCCCGGGGGCGCCACGTGGTCACAGGTGTCGCCGAGGCTGACGGCCGCCATAAAGCCCGCAGCCCCATGGGCTGTGGGGCCACACGAGCGGCTGCCAAAGAGCTTTCCTACAAGGCATGGCTTTCCCTCCTGGCTCTTCGGGTGTGGGAGCTGTCGCCAGAGCCGCGGCCCTACCGGAAAATGCTTCGCAGGCTGGCGTGGCGGCGAAACGTAGTCGCAGGTGTTGCCCAGGCTGACGGCCGCCGGAAAGCCCGCAGCCCCACGGGCTGTGGGGCCACGCGAGCGGCTGCCAAAGAGCTTTCCAAGGAGGCACGGCTTTCCCTCCTGGCTCTTCGGGCGTGGGAGCTGTTGCCAGAGCCGTGGCCCTACCGGAAAATGCTTCGCACGCTGGCGCGGCGGCGCCACGTGGGCGCCGGTGTCGCCGAGTCTGATGGAGGCCGGAAAGCCCGCAGCCCCACGGGCTGTGGGGCCACGCGAGCGGCTGCCAAAGAGCTTTGCAACGAGGCACGGCTTTCCCTCCTGGCTCTTCGGGCGTGGGAGCTGTCGCCAGAGCCGCGGCCCTTACCGGAAAATGCTTCGCAGGCTGGCGTGGCGGCGACACGTGGTCGCAGGTGTCGCCGAGGCTGACGGCCGCCGGAAAGCCCGCAGCCCCACGGGCTGTGGGGCCACGCCAGCGGCTGCCAAAGAGCTTTCCAAGGAGGCACGGCTTTCCCCTCCTGGCTCTTCGGGCGTGGGAGCTATCACCAGCGCCGCGGCCCTATCTGAAAATGCTTCGCAGTCTGGCGCGGCGGAGCCACGTGGGCACTGGTGTCGCCGAGGCTGACGGCCGCCCGAAAGCCCGCAGCCCCACTTCTTGTGGGGACACGCGAGCGGCTGCCAACGAGCTTTCCAACGAGGCACGGCTTTCCCTCCTGGCTCTTCGGGCGTGGGACTGTCGCCAGAGCCGCGGCCCTACCGGAAAATGCTTCGCAGGCTGGCGTGGCCGCGCCACATGGGCACTGGTGACGTCGAGACTGACGGCCGCCGGTAAGCCCGCAGCCCCACGGGCTGTGGGGCCACGCGAGCGGCTGCCAAAGAGCTTTCCAAGGAGGCACGGCTTTCCCTCCTGGCTCTTCGGGTGTGGGAGCTGTTGCCAGAGCCGCGGCCCTACCGGAAAATGCTTCGCAGGCTGGTGCGGGGGCGCCACGTGGTCACAGGTGTCGCCGAGGCTGACAGCCACTGGAAAGCCCGCAGCCCCACTTGCTGTGGGGCCACGCGAGCGGCTGCCAAAGAGCTTTCCAACGAGGCACGGCTTTCCCTCTTGGCTCTTCGGGCGTGGGAGCTGTCGCCAGAGCCGCAGCCCTACCGGAAAATGCTTCACAGGCTGGCGTGGTGGCGCCACGTGGGCGCCGGTGTCGCCGAGGCTGACGGCCGCCGGAAAGCCCGCAGCCCCCACGGGCTGTGGGGCCCACGCAAGCGACTGCCAAAGAGCTTTCCAAGGAGGCACGGCTTTCCCTCCTGGCTCTTCGGGCGTGGGAGCTGTCGCCAGAGCCGCGGCCCTACCGGAAAATGCTTCGTAGGCTGGCGCGGCGGCGCCACGTGGGCGCCGGTTGTTGCCGAGGCTGCCGGCTGCCGGAAAGCCCGCAGCCCCACGGCGGCTGTGGGGGCCACGCGAGCGGCTGCCAAAGAGCTTTCCAAGGAGGCACGGCTTTCCCTCCTGGCTCTTCGGGCGTGGGGAGCCGTCGCCAGAGCCGCGGCCCTACCGGAAAATGCTTCGCAGGCTGGTGCGGGGGGCGCCACGTGGTCACAGGTGTCGCCAAGGCTGACGACCACTGGAAAGCCCGCAGCCCCACTTGCTGTGGGGCCACGCGAGCGGCTGCCAAAGAGCTTTCCAAGGAGGCACGGCTTTCCCTCCTGGCTCTTCGGGCGTGGGAGCTGTCGCAGAGCCGCGGCCCCTACCGGAAAATGCTTAGCAGGCTGGCGTGGTGGCGCCACGTGGGCGCCGGTGTCGCCGAGGCTGACGGCCGCCGGAAAGCCCGCAGCCCCACGGGCTGTGGGGCCACGCAAGCGACTGCCAAAGAGCTTTCCAACGAGGCACGGCTTTCCCTCTGGCTCTTCGGGGCGTGGGAGCTGTCGCCAGAGCCGCGGCCCTACCGGAAAATGCTTCGCAGGGTGTTCGGCGGCGCCACGTGGACGCCGAGTGTCGCCGAGTCTGACGGCCGCCGGAAAGCCCGCAGCCCCACGGGCTGTGGGGCCACGCGAGCGGCTGCCAAAGAGCTTTCCAACGAGGCACGGCTTTCCCTCCTGGCTCTTCGGGCGTGGAGCTGTCGCCAGAGCCGCGCCCTACCGGGAAAATGATTCGCAGGCTGGCGTGGCGGCGACACGTGGTCGCAGGTGTCGCCGAGGCTGACGGCCGCCAAAAGCCCGGCAGCCCCACGGGCTGTGGGGCCACGCGAGCGGCTGCCAAAGAGCTTTCCAACGAGGCACGGCTTTCCCTCCTGGCTCTTCGGGCGTGGGAGCTGTCCACCAGCGCCGAGGCCCTATCTGAAAATGCTTCGCAGTCAGAGGCGCGGCGGAGCCACGTTGGGCACTGCTGTCGCCGAGGCTGACGGCCGCCGGAAAGCCCGCAGCCCCACGGGCTGTGGGGCCACGCGAGTGGCTGCCAAAGAGGTTTCCAACGAGGCACGGCTTTCCCTCCTGGCTCTTCGGGCGTGGGAGCTGTCGCCAGAGCCGCGGCCCTACCGGAAAATTCTTCGTAGGGTGGCGTGGCGGCGCCAAGTGGGCACTGGTGTTGCCGAGGGCTGACGGCCGCCGGAAAGCCCGCAGCCCCAACGGGCTGTGGGGCCACGCGAGCGGCTGCCAAAGAGCTTTCCAAGGAGGCACGGCTTTCCCTCCTGGCTCTTCGGGCGTGGGAGCTGTCGCCAGAGCCGCGGGCCCTACCGGAAAATGCTTCGCAGGCTGGTGCGGGGGAGCCACGTGGTCACAGGTGTCGCCGAGGCTGACGGCCACTGGAAAGCCCGCAGCCCCACTGGTTTTGGGGCCACGCGAGCGGCTGCCAAAGAGCTTTCCAACCGAGGCACGGCTTTCCCTCCTTGCTCTTCGGGCGTGGGAGCTGTCGCCAGAGCCGTGGCCCTACCGAAAAAATTGCTTCACAGGCTGGCGCGAGGGGCGCCACGTGGGCGCCGGTGTCGCCGAGGCTGACGGCCGCCAGAAATCCTGCAGCCCCAGGGGCTGTGGGGCCACGCGCGAGCGGCTGCCAAAGAGCTTTTCCAAGGAGGCACGGCTTTCCCTCCTGGCTCTTCGGGCGTGGGAGCTGTCGCCAGAGCCGCGGCCCTACCGGAAAATGCTTCGCAGGCTGGCGCAGGGGCGCCATGTGGGCGCCGGTGTCGCCGAGGCTGATGGCCGCCGGAAAGCCTGCAGCCCCACGGGCTGTGGGGCCACGCGAGCGGCTGCCAAAGAGTTTTCCAACGACCGCAAAGCTTTCCCTCCTGGCTCTTCGGGGCGTGGGAGCTGTCGCCAGAGCTGCGGCCCTACCAGAAAATGCTTCGCAGGCCGGCGTGCGGCGCCACGTGGGCACCGGTGTCGCCGAGGCTGACGGCCGCCGGAAAGCCGGCAGCCCCACGGGCTGTGGGGCCACGTGAGCGGCTGCCAAAGAGCTTTCCAACGAGGCACGGCTTTCCCTCTTGGCTTTTCGGGCGTGGGAGCTGTCGCCAGAGCCGCGGCCCTACTGGAAAATGCTACGCAGGCCTGGCGCGGCGGCGCCATTTGTGCGCCGGTTGCGTCGAGGCTGACGGCCGCCGGAAAGCCCGCAGCCCCACGGGCTGTGGGGCCACGCGAGCGGCTGCCAAAGAGCTTTCCAACGAGGCACGGCTTTCCTCCTGGCTCTTCCGGGCGTGGGAGCTGTCGCCAGAGCCCGCGGCCCTACCGGAAAATGCTTCACAGGCTGGCGCGGCGGCGCCACGTGGTCACCGGTGTCGCCGAGGCTGACAGGCCGCCGGAAAGGCTCACAGGCCCACGGGCTGTGGGGCCACGCGAGCGGCTGCCAAAGAGCTTTCCAACGAGGCACGGCTTTCCCTCCTGGCTCTTCGGGCGTGGGAGCTGTCGCCAGAGCCCGCGGCCCCTACCGGAAAATGCTTCGCAGGCTGGCGTGGCGGCGACACGTGGTCGCAAGTGTCGCCGAGGCTGACGGCCGCCCGGAAAGCCCGCAGGCCCATGGGCTGTGGGGCCACGCGAGCGGCTGCCAAAGATCTTTCCAACGAGGCACGGCTTTCCCTCCTGGCTCTTCGGGCCGTGGAGCTGTCGCCAGAGCCGCGGCCCTACCGGAAAATGCTTCGTAGGGTGGGGTGGCGTCGCCAAGTGGGCACTGGTGTTGCCGAGGCTGACGGCCGCTGGAAAGCCCGCAGCCCCACGGGCTGTGGGGCCACGCAAGCGACTGCCAAAGAGCTTTCCAAGGAGGCACGGCTTTCCCTCCTGGCTCTTCGGGCGTGGGAGCTGTCACCAGAGCCGCGGCCCTACCGGAAAATGCTTCGCAGGCTGGCGCGGCGGCGCCATGTGGGCACCGGTGGCGTCGAGACTGACGGCCGCCGGTAAGCCCGCAGCCCCACGGGCTGTGGGGACACGCGAGCGGCTGCCAAAGAGCTTTCCAACGAGGCACGGCTTTTCCCTCCTGGCTCTTTCGGGCGTGGGAGCTGTCGCCAGAGCCACGGCCCTACCGGAAAATGCTTTGCAGGGCTCGTGCGCAGGCGCCACGTGGTCACAGGTGCCGCCGAGGCTTACGGCCACTGGAAAGCCCGCAGCCCCACTTGCTGTGGGGCCACGCGAGCGGCTGCCAAAGAGCTTTCCAACGAGGCACGGCTTTCCCTCCTGGCTCTTCGGGTGTGGGAGCTGTCGCCAGAGCTGCGGCCCTACCGGAAAATGCTTCACAGGCTGGCGCGGGGGCGCCACGTGGGCACCGGTGTTGCCGAGGCTGACGGCTGCCGGAAAGCCCGCAGCCCCACGGGCTGTGGGGCCACGCAAGCGATTGCCAAAGTGCTTTCCAAGGAGGCACGGCTTTCCCTCCTGGCTCTTCGGGCGTGGGAGCTCTCGCCAGAGCCGCGGCCCTACCGGAAAATGCTTCGCAGGCTGGCGCGGGGGCGCCACGTGGTCACAGGTGTCGCCGAGGCTGACGGCCGCACCGAAAGCCCGCAGCCCCACTTGTTGTGGGGACCCCGCGAGCGGCTGCCAAAGAAGCTTTCCAACGAGGCACGGCTTTCCCTCTTGGCTCTTCGGGCGTGGGAGCTGTCGCCAGAGCCGCGGCCCTACCGGAAAATGCTTCACAGTCTGGCGCGGCGGCGCCACGTGGGCGCCGGTGGCGCTGAGGATGTCGGCTGCCAGGAAAGGCCCGCAGCCCCACGGGCTGTGGGGCCACGCGAGCGGCTGCCAAAGAGCTTTCCAACGAGGCATGGCTTTCCCTCCTGGCTCTTCGGTGTGGGAGCTGTCGCCAGAGCGCGGCCCTACCGGAAAATGCTTCGCAGGCTGGCGCGGGGGCGCCATGTGAGGCGCCGGTGTCGCCGAGGCTGACGGCCGCCGGAAAGCCTGCAGCCCCACGGGCTGTGGGGCCACACGCGAGCGGCTGCCAAAGAGCTTTCCAACGAGGCCACGGCTTTCCCTCGTGGCTCTTCGGGCGTGGGAGCTGTCGCCAGAGCCGCGGCCCTACGGAAAATGCTTCGCAGGCTGGCGCGGGGCGCCATGTGGGCGCCGGTGTCGCCGAGTCTGACGGAGGCCGGAAAGCCCGCAGCCCCACGGGCTGTGGGGCCACGCGAG
>NW_026529876.1:0-34360 GCF_028500815.1 Rissa tridactyla
GGGAACCGCTTGCTTGGGCCCACAGACCTGGGGGCTGCAGGCTTTGCTGCTGCCTTCAGCCTCGACACCACCCTTTCCCACTTGGCGCCGCGCCAGGCACAAAAATGGCCATACGGCTGGAGATGGGTCCCCCGCCCAAAGAGCCAGCAGGGAAAACTATGCCTTGTTCTAAAGCTCTTTGGGAACCGCTTGCGTAGCCGCACAGACCTGGGGGCTGCGGGCTTTCCTGCTGCCTTCAGCGTCAAAACCACCCTTTACCACTACGCACCGCGCCAGGGACAAAAATGGCCATACGGCTGGAGATGGGTCCCCCGCCCAGAGAGCCAGCAAGGAAAATTATGCCTTGTTCTAAAGCTCTTTGGGAACCGCTTGCGTAGCCGCACAGACCTGGGGGCTGCGGGCTTTCCTGCTGCCTTCAGCCTCAAAGCCACCCTTTCCCACTTGGCGTCGCGCCAGGCACAAAAATGGCCTATGGCTGGAGATGGGTCCCATGCCCAAAGACCCAGCAGGGAAAACTATGCCTTGTTCTAAAGCTCTTTGGGAACCGCTTGCGTAGCCCCACAGACCTGGGGGCTGCAGGCTTTGCTGCTGCCTTCAGCCTCAAAGCCACCCTTTCCCACTTGGCGTCGTGCTAGGCACAAAAATGGCCATACGGCTGGAGATGGGTCCCCCGCCCAGAGAGCCAGCAGGGAAAATTATGCCTTGTTCTAAAGCTCTTTGGGAACCGCTTGCGTAGCCGCACAGACCTGGGGGCTGCGGGCTTTCCTGCTGCCTTCAGCCTCAAAGCCACCCTTTCCCACTTGGCGCCGCATCAGGCACAAAAATGGCCTATGGCTGGAGATGGGTCCCATGCCCAAAGAGCCAGCAAGGAAAACTATGCCTTGTTCTAAAGCTCTTTGGGAACCGCTTGCGTAGCCCCACAGACCTGGGGGCTGCAGGCTTTCCTGCTGCCTTCAGCCTCAAAGCCACCCTTTCCCACTTGGCACTCCATCAGGCAAAAAAATGGCCTATGGCTGGAGATCGGTCCCATGCCCAAAGACCCAGCAAGGAAAACTATGCCTTGTTCTAAAGCTCTTTGGGAACCGCTTGCGTGGCCCCACAGACGTGGGGGCTGCAGGCTTTGCTGCTGCCTTCAGCCTCAAAGCCACCCTTTCCCACTTGGCGCCGCGCCAGGCACAAAAACAGCCTATGGCTGCAGATGGGTGCCCCGCCCAGAGAGCCAGCAGGGAAAACTATGCCTTGTTCTAAAGCTCTTTGGGAACCGCTTGCGTAGCCCCACAGACCTGGGGGCTGCAGGCTTTCCTGCTGCCTTCAGCCTCGACAGCACCCTTTCCCACTTGGCGTCGCGCCAGGCAGAAAAATGGCCTATGGGTGGAGATGGGTCCCATGCCCAAAGAGCCAGCAGGTAAAACTATGCCTTGTTCTAAAGCTCTTTGGGAACCGCTTGCATAGCCCCACAGACCTGGGGGCTGTGGGCTTTCCTGCTGCCTTCAGCCTCGACACCACCCTTTCCCACTTGGCGCCGTGCCAGGCACAAAAATGGCCATACGGCTGGAGATGGGTCCCCCGCCCAAAGAGCCAGCAGGGAAAACTATGCCTTGTTCTAAAGCTCTTTGGGAACCGCTTGCGTAGCCCCACAGACCTGGGGGCTGCGGGCTTTGCTGCTGCCTTCAGCCTCAAAGCCACCCTTTCTCGCTTCGCGCCGGGCCAGGCACAAAAATGGCCATACGGCTGGAGATGGGTCCCACGCCCAAAGAGCCAGCAGTGAAAACTATGCCTTGTTCTAAAGCTCTTTGGGAACCGCTTGCGTAGCCACACAGACCTGGGGGCTGCGGGCTTTCCTGCTGCCTTCAGCCTCGACACCACCCTTTCCCACTTGGCGCCGCGCCAGGCACAAAAAAAGCCATACGGCTGGAGATGGGTCCCCCGCCCAAAGAGCCAGCAGGGAAAACTATGCCTTGTTCTAAAGCTCTTTGGGAACCGCTTGCGTAGCCCCACAGACCTGGGGGCTGCGGGCTTTCCTGCTGCCTTCAGCCTCAAAACCACCCTTTCCCACTTGGCGCCGCGCCAGGCACAAAAATGGCCTATGGCTGGAGATGGGTCCCCCGCCCAAAGAGCCAGCAGGGAAAACTATGCCTTGTTCTAAAGCTCTTTGGGAACCGCTTGCGTAGCCCCACACACCTGGGGGCTGTGGGCTTTCCTTCTGCCTTCATGTTCGACAACACCCTTTCCCACTTGGCGCCGCGCCAGGCACAAAAATGGCCATACGGCTGGAGATGGGTCCCCCGCCCAAAGAGCCAGCAGGGAAAACTATGCCTTGTTCTAAAGCTCTTTGGGAACCGCTTGCGTAGCCCCACAGACCTGGGGGCTGCAGGCTTTCCTGCTGCCTTCAGGCTCGACAGCACCCTTTCCCACTTGGCACTGCGCCAGGCACAAAAATGGCCTATGGCTGGAGATGGGTCCCCCGCCCAAAGAACAAGCAGCGGAAACTATGCCTTGTTCTAAAGCTCTTTGGGAACCGCTTGCATAGCCTAAGAGACTTGGGGGCTGCAGACTTTCCTGCTGCCTTCAGCCTCAAAGCCACCCTTTCCCATTTGGCGCCGCGGTAGGCACAAAAATGGCGATACGGCTGGAGATGGGTTCCATGCCCAAAGAGCCAGCAGGGAAAACTATGCCTTGTTCTAAAGCTCTTTGGGAACCGCTTGCGTAGCCCTACAGACCTGGGGGCTTCGGGCTTTGCTGCTGCCTTCAGCCTCGACACCACCCTTTCCCACTTGGCGCCGCATCAGGCACAAAAATGGCCTATGGCTGGAGATGGGTCCCATGCCCAAAGAGCCAGCAAGGAAAACTATGCCTTCTTCTAAAGCTCTTTGGGAACCGCTTGCGTAGCCCCACAGACCTGGGGGCTGCGGGCTTTCCTGCTGCCTTCAGCCTCAAAGCCACCCTTTCCCACTACGCACCGCGCCAGGCACAAAAATGGCCTATGACTGGAGATGGGTCCCATGCCCAAAGAGCCATCACGGAAAACTATGCCTTGTTCTAAAGCTCTTTGGGAACAGCTTCCTTGGCCCCACAGAGCTGTGGTCTGCAGGCTTTCCTGCTGCCTTCAGCCTCAAAACCACCCTTTCACACTACGCACCGCGCCAGGCACAAAAATGGCCATACGGCTGGAGATGGGTCCCCCGCCCAAAGAGCCAGCAGGGAAAACTATGCCTTGTTCTAAAGCTCTTTGGGAACCGCTTGCGTAGCCCCACAGACCTGGGGGCTGCAGGCTTTCCTGCTGCCTTCAGACTCGACACCACCCATTCCCACTTGGCGCCGCGCCAGGCACAAAAATGGCCATACGGCTGGAGATGGGTCCCCCGCCCAAAGAACAAGCAGGGAAAACTATGATTTGTTCTAAAGCTCTTTGGGAACTGCTTGCGTAGCCCCACAGACCTGGGGGCTGCGGGCTTTCCTGCTGCCTTCAGACTCGACACCACCCTTTCCCACTTGGCACCGCGCCAGGCACAAAAATGGCCATACAGCTGGAGATGGGTCCCCCGCCCAAAGAGCCAGCAGGGAAAACTATGCCTTGTTCTAAAGCTCTTTGGGAACCGCTTGCGTAGCCCCACAGACCTGGGGGCTGCAGGCTTTGCTGCTGCCTTCAACCTCAAAGCCACCCTTTTCCACTGGACACCGCATCAGGCACAAAAATGGCCATATGGCTGGAGATGGGTCCCATGCCCAAAGAGCCATCACGGAAAACTATGCCTTGTTCTAAAGCTCTTTGGGAACAGCTTCCTTGGCCCCACAGAGCTGTGGGCTGCAGGCTTTCCTGCTGCCTTCAGCCTCAAAACCACCCTTTCACACTACGCACCGCGCCAGGCACAAAAATGGCCATACGGCTGGAGATGGGTCCCCCGCCCAAAGAGCCAGCAGGGAAAACTATGCCTTGTTCTAAAGCTCTTTGGGAACCGCTTGCGTAGCCCCACAGACCTGGGGGCTGCGGGCTTTCCTGCTGCCTTCAGCCTCAAAGCCACCCTTTCCCACTTGGCGCCGCGCCAGGCACAAAAATGGCCTATGGCTGGATATGGGTCCCCCCGCCCAAAGAGCCAGCAGGGAAAACTATGCCTTGTTCTAAAGCTCTTTGGGAACCACTTGCGTAGCCCCACAGACGTGGGGCCTGCAGGCTTTCCTGCTGCCTTCAGCCTCGACACCACCCTTTCCCACTTGGCGCCGCGCCAGGCACAAAAATGGCCTATGGCTGGAGATGGGTCCCCCGCCCAAAGAGCCAGCAGGGAAAACTATGCCTTGTTCTAAAGCTCTTTGGGAAACGCTTGCGTAGCCCCACAGACCTGGGGGCTGCGGGCTTTCCTGCTGCCTTCAGCCTCGACACCACCCTTTCCCACTTGGCACTGCGCCAGGCACAAAAATGGCCTATGGCTGGAGATGGGTCCCCGGCCCAGAGAGCCAGCAGGGAAGACTATGCCTTGTTCTAAAGCTCTTTGGGAACCGCTTGCGTAGCCCCACAGACCTGGGGGCTGCAGGCTTTCCTGCTGCCTTCAGCCTCAAAGCCACCCTTTCCCATTTGGCGCCGCGCTAGGCACAAAAATGGCCATACGGCTGGAGATGGGTCCCCCGCCCAAAGAGCCAGCAGGGAAAACTATGCCTTGTTCTAAAGCTCTTTGGGAACCGCTTGCGTAGCCCCACAGACCTGGGGGCTGCGGGCTTTCCTGCTGCCTTCAGCCTCAAAACCACCCTTTCCCACTTGGCGCCGCGCCAGGCACAAAAATGGCCATACGGCTGGAGATGGGTCCCATGCCCAAAGAGCCAGCAGGGAAAACTATGCCTTGTTCTAAAGCTCTTTGGGAACCGCTTGTGTAGCCCCACAGACCTGGGGGCTGCAGGCTTTCCTGCTGCCTTCAACCTCGACACCACCCTTTCCCACTTGGCGTCGCGCCAGGCACAAAAATGGCCTATGGCTGGAGATGGGTCCCATGCCCAAAGAGCCAGCAGGGAAAACTATGCCTTGTTCTAAAGCTCTTTGGGAACCGCTTGCGTAGCCCCACAGACCTGGGGGCTGCGGGCTTTCCTGCTGCCTTCAGCGTCAAAGCCACCCTTTCCCACTTGGCGTCGTGCCAGGCACAAAAATGGCCATATGTCTGCAGATGGGTCCCCCGCCCAAAGAGCCAGCAGGGAAAACTATGCCTTGTTCTAAAGCTCTTTGGGAACCGCTTGCGTAGCCCCACAGACCTGGGGGCTGCGGGCTTTCCTGCTGTCTTCAGCCTCAAAGCAACCCTTTCCCACTTTGTGCCCTATCAGGCACAAAAATGGCCTATGGATGGAGATGGGTCCCATGCCTAAAGAGCCAGCAGGGAAAACTATGCCTTGTTCTAAAGCTCTTTGGGAACTGCTTGCGTAGCCCCACAGACCTGGGGGCTGCGGGCTTTGCTGCTGCCTTCAGCCTCAAAGCCACCCTTTCTCGCTTGGCGCCGCGCCAGGCACAAAAATGGCCATACGGCTGGAGATGGGTCCCCCGCCCAAAGAGCCAGCAGGGAAAACTATGCCTTGTTCTAAAGCTCTTTGGGAACCGCTTGTGTGGCCCCACAGACCTGGGGGCTGCGGGCTTTCCTGCTGCCTTCAGCCTCGACAACACCCTTTCCCACTTGGCGTCGCGCCAGGCACAAAAATGGCCTATGGCTGGAGATGGGTCTCCCGCCCAAAGAGCCAGCAGGGAAAACTATGCCTTGTTCTAAAGCTCTTTGGGAACCGCTTTCGTAGCCGCACAGACCAGGGGGGTGCGGGCTTTGCTGCTGCCTTCAGCCTCAAAGCCACCATTTCCCACTTTGCGCCGGGCCAGGCGCAAAAATGGCCGTACGGCTGGAGATGGGTCCCCCGCCCAAAGAGCCAGCAGGGAAAACTATGCCTTGTTCTAAAGATCTTTGTGATCCGCTTGTGTAGCCGCACAGACCTGGGGGCTGCAGGCTTTCCTGCTGCCTTCAGCCTCAAAACCATCCTATGCCACTACGCACCGCGCCAGGCACAAAAATAGCCATACGGCTGGAGATGGGTCCCCCGCCCAAAGAGCCAGCAGTGAAAACTATGCCTTGTTCTAAAGCTCTTTGTGATCCGCTTGTGTAGCCGCACAGACCTGGGGGCTGCAGGCTTTCCTGCTGCCTTCAGCCTCAAAACCATCCTATGCCACTACGCACCGCGCCAGGCACAAAAATAGCCATACGGCTGGAGATGGGTCCCCCGCCCAAAGAGCCAGCAGGGAAAACTATGCCTTGTTCTAAAGCTCTTTGGGAACCGCTTGCGTAGCCCCACACACCTGGGGGCTGCAGGCTTTCCTGCTGCCTTCAGCCTCGACAGCACCCTTTCCCACTTGGCTTCGTGCCAGGCACAAAAATGGCCTATGGCTGGAGATGGGTCCCATGCCCTAAGAGCCAGCTGGGAAAACTATGCCTTGTTCTAAAGCTCTTTGGGAACCGCTTGCGTAGCCCCACAGACCTGGGGGCTGCGGGCTTTCCTGCTGTCTTCAGCCTCAAAGCAACCCTTTCCCACTTTGTGCCCTATCAGGCACAAAAATGGCCTATGGATGGAGATGGGTCCCATGCCTAAAGAGCCAGCAGGGAAAACTATGCCTTGTTCTAAAGCTCTTTGGGAACTGCTTGCGTAGCCCCACAGACCTGGGGGCTGCGGGCTTTGCTGCTGCCTTCAGCCTCAAAGCCACCCTTTCTCGCTTGGCGCCGCGCCAGGCACAAAAATGGCCATACGGCTGGAGATGGGTCCCCCGCCCAAAGAGCCAGCAGGGAAAACTATGCCTTGTTCTAAAGCTCTTTGGGAACCGCTTGTGTGGCCCCACAGACCTGGGGGCTGCGGGCTTTCCTGCTGCCTTCAGCCTCGACAACACCCTTTCCCACTTGGCGTCGCGCCAGGCACAAAAATGGCCTATGGCTGGAGATGGGTCTCCCGCCCAAAGAGCCAGCAGGGAAAACTATGCCTTGTTCTAAAGCTCTTTGGGAACCGCTTTCGTAGCCGCACAGACCAGGGGGGTGCGGGCTTTGCTGCTGCCTTCAGCCTCAAAGCCACCCTTTCCCACTTTGCGCCGGGCCAGGCGCAAAAATGGCCGTACGGCTGGAGATGGGTCCCCCGCCCAAAGAGCCAGCAGGGAAAACTATGCCTTGTTCTAAAGATCTTTGTGATCCGCTTGTGTAGCCGCACAGACCTGGGGGCTGCAGGCTTTCCTGCTGCCTTCAGCCTCAAAACCATCCTATGCCACTACGCACCGCGCCAGGCACAAAAATAGCCATACGGCTGGAGATGGGTCCCCCGCCCAAAGAGCCAGCAGTGAAAACTATGCCTTGTTCTAAAGCTCTTTGTGATCCGCTTGTGTAGCCGCACAGACCTGGGGGCTGCAGGCTTTCCTGCTGCCTTCAGCCTCAAAACCATCCTATGCCACTACGCACCGCGCCAGGCACAAAAATAGCCATACGGCTGGAGATGGGTCCCCCGCCCAAAGAGCCAGCAGGGAAAACTATGCCTTGTTCTAAAGCTCTTTGGGAACCGCTTGCGTAGCCCCACACACCTGGGGGCTGCAGGCTTTCCTGCTGCCTTCAGCCTCGACAGCACCCTTTCCCACTTGGCTTCGTGCCAGGCACAAAAATGGCCTATGGCTGGAGATGGGTCCCATGCCCTAAGAGCCAGCTGGGAAAACTATGCCTTGTTCTAAAGCTCTTTGGGAACCGCTTGCGTAGCACCACAGACCTGGGGGCTGCAGGCTTTGCTCCTGCCTTCAGCCTCAAAGCCACCCTTTCCCACCTGGCGCCGCGTCAGGCACAAAAATGGCCATACGGCTGGAGATGGGTCCCCCGCCCAGAGAGCCAGCAGGGAAAACTATGCCTTCTTCTAAAGCTCTTTGGGAACCGCTTGCGTAGCCCCACAGACCTGGGGGCTGCGGGCTTTGCTGCTGCCTTCAGCCTCGACACCACCCTTTCCCACTTGGCGCCGCGCCAGGCACAAAAATGGCCATACGGCTGGAGATGGGTCCCCCGCCCAAAGAGCCAGCAGGGAAAATTATGCCTTGTTCTAAAGCTCTTTGGGAACCGCTTGCGTAGCCCCACAGACCTGGGGGCTGCGGGCTTTGCTGCTGCCTTCAGCCTTAAAGCCACCCTTTCCCACTTGGCGCCGCGCCAGGCACAAAAATTGCCATACGGCTGGAGATGGGTCCCATGCCAAAAGAGCCAGCAGGGAAGACTATGCCTTGTTCTAAAGCTCTTTGGGAACCGCTTGCGTAGCCCCACAGACCTGGGGGTTGCGGGCTTTCCTGCTTCCTTCAGCCTCAAAACCACCCTTTCCCACTACGCACCGCGCCAGGCACAAAAATGGCCATACGATTGGAGATGGGTCCCCCGCCCAAAGAGCCAGCAGGGAAAACTATGCCTTGTTCTAAAGCTCTTTGGGAACCGCTTGCGTAGCCCGACAGACCTGGGGGCTGCAGGCTTTCCTGCTGCCTTCAGACTCGACACCACCCATTCCCACTTGGCGCCGCGCCAGGCACAAAAATGGCCATACGGCTGGAGATGGGTCCCCCGCCCAAAGAACAAGCAGGGAAAACTATGATTTGTTCTAAAGCTCTTTGGGAACCGCTTGCGTAGCCCCACAGACCTGGGGGCTGCGGGCTTTCCTGCTGCCTTCAGACTCGACACCACCCTTTCCCACTTGGCACCGCGCCAGGCACAAAAATGGCCATACAGCTGGAGATGGGTCCCCCGCCCAAAGAGCCAGCAGGGAAAACTATGCCTTGTTCTAAAGCTCTTTGGGAACCGCTTGCGTAGCCCCACAGACCTGGGGGCTGCAGGCTTTCCTGCTGCCTTCAACCTCAAAGCCACCCTTTTCCACTGGACACCGCATCAGGCACAAAAATGGCCATATGGCTGGAGATGGGTCCCCTGCCCAAAGAGCCAGCAAGGAAAACTATGCCTTGTTCTAAAGCTCTTTGGGAACCACTTGCGTAGCTCCACAGACCTGGGAGCTGCGGGCTTTCCTGCTGCCTTCAGCCTCGACACCACCCTTTCCCACTGGGCGCCGCGCCAGGCACAAAAATGGCCATACGGCTGGAGATGGGTCCCCCGCCCAAGGAGCCAGCACGGAAAACTATGCCTTGTTCTAAAGCTCTTTGGGAACCGCTTGCGTAGCCCCACAGACCTGGGGGCTGCAGGCTTTCCTGCTGCCTTCAACCTCGACACCACCCTTTCCCACTTGGCGTCGCGCCAGGCACAAAAATGGCCTATGGCTGGAGATGGGTCCCCCGCCCAAAGAGCCAGCAGGGAAAACTATGCCTTCTTCTAAAGCTCTTTGGGAACCGCTTGCGTAGCCCCACACACCTGGGGGCTGTGGGCTTTCCTTCTGCCTTCATGTTCGACAACACCCTTTCCCACTTTGCGCCGCGCCAGGCACAAAAATGGCCATACGGCTGGAGATGGGTCCCCCGCCCAAAGAGCCAGCAGGGAAAACTATGCCTTGTTCTAAAGCTCTTTGGGAACCGCTTGCGTAGCCCCACAGACCTGGGGGCTGCAGGCTTTCCTGCTGCCTTCAGGCTCGACAGCACCCTTTCCCACTTGGCACTGCGCCAGGCACAAAAATGGCCTATGGCTGGAGATGGGTCCCCCGCCCAAAGAACAAGCAGCGGAAACTATGCCTTGTTCTAAAGCTCTTTGGGAACCGCTTGCATAGCCTAAGAGACTTGGGGGCTGCAGACTTTCCTGCTGCCTTCAGCCTCAAAGCCACCCTTTCCCATTTGGCGCCGCGGTAGGCACAAAAATGGCCATACGGCTGGAGATGGGTTCCATGCCCAAAGAGCCAGCAGGGAAAACTATGCCTTGTTCTAAAGCTCTTTGGGAACCGCTTGCGTAGCCCTACAGACCTGGGGGCTTCGGGCTTTGCTGCTGCCTTCAGCCTCGACACCACCCTTTCCCACTTGGCGCCGGGCCAGGCACAAAAATGGCCTATGGCTGGAGATGGGTCCCATGCCCAAAGAGCCAGCAAGGAAAACTATGCCTTCTTCTAAAGCTCTTTGGGAACCGCTTGCGTAGCCCCACAGACCTGGGGGCTGCGGGCTTTCCTGCTGCCTTCAGCCTCAAAGCCACCCTTTCCCACTACGCACCGCGCCAGGCACAAAAATGGCCTATGGCTGGAGATGGGTCCCATGCCCAAAGAGCCATCACGGAAAACTATGCCTTGTTCTAAAGCTCTTTGGGAACAGCTTCCTTGGCCCCACAGAGCTGTGGGCTGCAGGCTTTCCTGCTGCCTTCAGCCTCAAAACCACCCTTTCACACTACGCACCGCGCCAGGCACAAAAATGGCCATACGGCTGGAGATGGGTCTCCCGCCCAAAGAGCCAGTAGGGAAAACTATGCCTTGTTCTAAAGCTCTTTGGGAACCGCTTGCGTAGCCGCACAGACCTGGGGGCTGCGGGCTTTCCTGCTGCCTTCAGCGTCAAAGCCACCCTTTCCCACTTGGCGTCGTGCCAGGCACAAAAATGGCCATATGTCTGCAGATGGGTCCCCCGCCCAAAGAGCCAGCAGGGAAAACTATGCCTTGTTCTAAAGCTCTTTGGGAACCGCTTGCGTAGCCCCACAGACCTGGGGGCTGCGGGCTTTCCTGCTGTCTTCAGCCTCAAAGCAACCCTTTCCCACTTGGCGCCCTATCAGGCACAAAAATGGCCTATGGATGGAGATGGGTCCCATGCCTAAAGAGCCAGCAGGGAAAACTATGCCTTGTTCTAAAGCTCTTTGGGAACTGCTTGCGTAGCCCCACAGACCTGGGGGCTGCGGGCTTTGCTGCTGCCTTCAGCCTCAAAGCCACCCTTTCCCACTTGGCGCCGCGCCAGGCACAAAAATGGCCATACGGCTGGAGATGGGTCCCCGGCCCAAAGAGCCAGCAGGGAAAACTATGCCTTGTTCTAAAGCTCTTTGGGAACCGCTTGTGTGGCCCCACAGACCTGGGGGCTGCGGGCTTTCCTGCTGCCTTCAGCCTCGACAACACCCTTTCCCACTTGGCGTCGCGCCAGGCACAAAAATGGCCTATGGCTGGAGATGGGTCTCCCGCCCAAAGAGCCAGCAGGGAAAACTATGCCTTGTTCTAAAGCTCTTTGGGAACCGCTTTCGTAGCCGCACAGACCTGGGGGCTGCGGGCTTTGCTGCTGCCTTCAGCCTCAAAGCCACCCTTTCCCACTTTGCGCCGGGCCAGGCGCAAAAATGGCCGTACGGCTGGAGATGGGTCCCCCGCCCAAAGAGCCAGCAGGGAAAACTATGCCTTGTTCTAAAGATCTTTGTGATCCGCTTGTGTAGCCGCACAGACCTGGGGGCTGCAGGCTTTCCTGCTGCCTTCAGCCTCAAAACCATCCTATGCCACTACGCACCGCGCCAGGCACAAAAATAGCCATACGGCTGGAGATGGGTCCCCCGCCCAAAGAGCCAGCAGGGAAAACTATGCCTTGTTCTAAAGCTCTTTGGGAACCGCTTGCGTAGCCCCACACACCTGGGGGCTGCAGGCTTTCCTGCTGCCTTCAGCCTCGACAGCACCCTTTCCCACTTGGCTTCGTGCCAGGCACAAAAATGGCCTATGGCTGGAGATGGGTCCCATGCCCAAAGAGCCAGCAGGGAAAACTATGCCTTGTTCTAAAGCTCTTTGGGAACCGCTTGCGTAGCACCACAGACCTGGGGGCTGCAGGCTTTGCTCCTGCCTTCAGCCTCAAAGCCACCCTTTCCCACCTGGCGCCGCGCCAGGCTCAAAAATGGCCATACGGCTGGAGATGGGTCCCCCGCCCAGAGATCCAGCAGGGAAAACTATGCCTTGTTCTAAAGCTCTTTGGGAACCGCTTGCGTAGCCCTACAGACCTGGGGGCTGCGGGCTTTCCTGCTGCCTTCAGCCTCAAAGCCACCCTTTCCCACTTGGCGCCGCGCCAGGCACAAAAATGGCCTATGGCTGGATACGGGTCCCCCGCCCAAAGAGCCAGCAGGGAAAACTATGCCTTGTTCTAAAGCTCTTTGGGAACCACTTGCGTAGCCCCACAGACGTGGGGCCTGCAGGCTTTCCTGCTGCCTTCAGCCTCGACACCACCCTTTCCCACTTGGCGCCGCGCCAGGCACAAAAATGGCCTATGGCTGGAGATGGGTCCCCCGCCCAAAGAGCCAGCAGGGAAAACTATGCCTTGTTCTAAAGCTCTTTGGGAAACGCTTGCGTAGCCCCACAGACCTGGGGGCTGCGGGCTTTCCTGCTGCCTTCAGCCTCGACACCACCCTTTCCCACTTGGCACTGCGCCAGGCACAAAAATGGCCTATGGCTGGAGATGGGTCCCCGGCCCAGAGAGCCAGCAGGGAAGACTATGCCTTGTTCTAAAGCTCTTTGGGAACCGCTTGCGTAGCCCCACAGACCTGGGGGCTGCAGACTTTCCTGCTGCCTTCAGCCTCAAAGCCACCCTTTCCCATTTGGCGCCGCGCTAGGCACAAAAATGGCCATACGGCTGGAGATGGGTCCCCCGCCCAAAGAGCCAGCAGGGAAAACTATGCCTTGTTCTAAAGCTCTTTGGGAACCGCTTGCGTAGCCCCACAGACCTGGGGGCTGCGGGCTTTCCTGCTGCCTTCAGCCTCAAAACCACCCTTTCCCACTTGGCGCCGCGCCAGGCACAAAAATGGCCATA
The DNA here is from genome assembly GCF_028500815.1 of Rissa tridactyla. Classification (NCBI taxonomy): domain Eukaryota; kingdom Metazoa; phylum Chordata; class Aves; order Charadriiformes; family Laridae; genus Rissa; species Rissa tridactyla. Next base: position 12,686 of record NW_026529876.1, read on the forward strand.
CGGCTGGAGATGGGTCCCATGCCCAAAGAGCCAGCAGGGAAAACTATGCCTTGTTCTAAAGCTCTTTGGGAACTGCTTGTGTAGCCCCACAGACCTGGGGGCTGCAGGCTTTCCTGCTGCCTTCAACCTCGACACCACCCTTTCCCACTTGGCGTCGCGCCAGGCACAAAAATGGCCTATGGCTGGAGATGGGTCCCATGCCCAAAGAGCCAGCAGGGAAAACTATGCCTTGTTCTAAAGCTCTTTGGGAACCGCTTGCGTAGCCCCACAGACCTGGGGGCTGCGGGCTTTCCTGCTGCCTTCAGCCTCGACAACACCCTTTCCCACTTGGCGTCGCGCCAGGCACAAAAATGGCCTATGGCTGGAGATGGGTCTCCCGCCCAAAGAGCCAGTAGGGAAAACTATGCCTTGTTCTAAAGCTCTTTGGGAACCGCTTGCGTAGCCGCACAGACCTGGGGGCTGCGGGCTTTCCTGCTGCCTTCAGCGTCAAAGCCACCCTTTCCCACTTGGCGTCGTGCCAGGCACAAAAATGGCCATATGTCTGCAGATGGGTCCCCCGCCCAAAGAGCCAGCAGGGAAAACTATGCCTTGTTCTAAAGCTCTTTGGGAACCGCTTGCGTAGCCCCACAGACCTGGGGGCTGCGGGCTTTCCTGCTGTCTTCAGCCTCAAAGCAACCCTTTCCCACTTGGCGCCCTATCAGGCACAAAAATGGCCTATGGATGGAGATGGGTCCCATGCCTAAAGAGCCAGCAGGGAAAACTATGCCTTGTTCTAAAGCTCTTTGGGAACTGCTTGCGTAGCCCCACAGACCTGGGGGCTGCGGGCTTTGCTGCTGCCTTCAGCCTCAAAGCCACCCTTTCCCACTTGGCGCCGCGCCAGGCACAAAAATGGCCATACGGCTGGAGATGGGTCCCCCGCCCAAAGAGCCAGCAGGGAAAACTATGCCTTGTTCTAAAGCTCTTTGGGAACCGCTTGTGTGGCCCCACAGACCTGGGGGCTGCGGGCTTTCCTGCTGCCTTCAGCCTCGACAACACCCTTTCCCACTTGGCGTCGCGCCAGGCACAAAAATGGCCTATGGCTGGAGATGGGTCTCCCGCCCAAAGAGCCAGCAGGGAAAACTATGCCTTGTTCTAAAGCTCTTTGGGAACCGCTTTCGTAGCCGCACAGACCTGGGGGCTGCGGGCTTTGCTGCTGCCTTCAGCCTCAAAGCCACCCTTTCCCACTTTGCGCCGGGCCAGGCGCAAAAATGGCCGTACGGCTGGAGATGGGTCCCCCGCCCAAAGAGCCAGCAGGGAAAACTATGCCTTGTTCTAAAGATCTTTGTGATCCGCTTGTGTAGCCGCACAGACCTGGGGGCTGCAGGCTTTCCTGCTGCCTTCAGCCTCAAAACCATCCTATGCCACTACGCACCGCGCCAGGCACAAAAATAGCCATACGGCTGGAGATGGGTCCCCCGCCCAAAGAGCCAGCAGTGAAAACTATGCCTTGTTCTAAAGCTCTTTGTGATCCGCTTGTGTAGCCGCACAGACCTGGGGGCTGCAGGCTTTCCTGCTGCCTTCAGCCTCAAAACCATCCTATGCCACTACGCACCGCGCCAGGCACAAAAATAGCCATACGGCTGGAGATGGGTCCCCCGCCCAAAGAGCCAGCAGGGAAAACTATGCCTTGTTCTAAAGCTCTTTGGGAACCGCTTGCGTAGCCCCACACACCTGGGGGCTGCAGGCTTTCCTGCTGCCTTCAGCCTCAAAGCCACCCTTTCCCACTTGGCTTCGTGCCAGGCACAAAAAATGGCCTATGGCTGGAGATGGGTCCCATGCCCTAAGAGCCAGCTGGGAAAACTATGCCTTGTTCTAAAGCTCTTTGGGAACCGCTTGCGTAGCACCACAGACCTGGGGGCTGCAGGCTTTGCTCCTGCCTTCAGCCTCAAAGCCACCCTTTCCCACCTGGCGCCGCGCCAGGCTCAAAAATGGCCATACGGCTGGAGATGGGTCCCCCGCCCAGAGATCCAGCAGGGAAAACTATGCCTTGTTCTAAAGCTCTTTGGGAACCGCTTGCGTAGCCCTACAGACCTGGGGGCTGCGGGCTTTCCTGCTGCCTTCAAGCCTCAAAGCCACCCTTTCCCACTGGGCGCCGGGCCAGGGACAAAAATGGCCTGTGGCTGGAGATGGGTCCCCCGCCCAAAGAGCCAGCAGGGAAAACTATGCCTTGTTCTAAAGCTCTTTGGGAACCGCTTGCTTGGCCCCACAGACGTGGGGGCTGCAGTCTTTGCTGCTGCCTTCAGCCTCGACACCACCCTTTCCCACTTGGCGCCCTATCAGGCACAAAAATGGCCATACGGCTGGAGATGGGTCCCCCGCCCATAGAGCCAGCAGGGAAAACTATGCCTTGTTCTAAAGCTCTTTGGGAACCGCTTGCGTAGCCGCACAGACCTGGGGGCTGCGGGCTTTCCTGCTGCCTTCAGCCTCGACAGCACCCTTTCCCACTTGGCGCCCTATCAAGCACAAAAATGGCCTATGGCTGGAGATGGGTCCCATGCCCAAAGAGCCAGCAGGGAAAACTATGCCTTGTTCTAAAGCTCTTTGGGAACCGCTTGCGTAGCCCCACACACGTGGGGGCTGCGGGCTTTCCTGCTGCCTTCAGCCTCAAAACCACCCTTTCCCACTTGGCGCTGCGCCAGGCACAAAAATGGCCATATGGCTGGAGATGGGTCCCCCGCCCAAAGAGCCAGCAGGGAAAATTATGCCTTGTTCTAAAGCTCTTTGGGAACCGCTTGCGTAGCCCCACAGACCTGGGGGCTGCGGGCTTTCCTGCTGCCTTCAAGCCTCAAAGCCACCCTTTCTCACTGGGCGCCGGGCCAGGCACAAAAATGGCCTATGGCTGGAGATGGGTCCCCTGCCAAAAGAGCCAGCAGGGAAAACTATGCCTTGTTCTAAAGCTCTTTGGGAACTGCTTGCGTAGCCCCACAGACCTGGGGGCTGCGGGCTTTCCTGCTGCCTTCAGCCTCAAAGCCACCCTTTCCCACTTGGCGCCGGGCCAGGGACAAAAATGGCCATACGGCTGGAGATGGGTCCCATGCCCAAAGAGCCAGCAGGGAAAACTATGCCTTGTTCTAAAACTCTTTGGGAACCGCTTGCTTGGCCCCACAGACCTGGGGGCTGCAGGCTTTGCTGCTGCCTTCAGCCTCGACACCACCCTTACCCACTTGGCGCCGCGCCAGGCACAAAAATGGCCATACGGCTGGAGATGGGTCCCCCGCCCAAAGAGCCAGCAGGGAAAACTATGCCTTGTTCTAAAGCTCTTTGGGAACCGCTTGCGTAGCCCCACAGACCTGGGGGCTGCGGGCTTTCCTGCTGCCTTCAGCCTCAAAACCACCCTTTCCCACTTGGCACTCCATCAGGTAAAAAAATGATCTATGGCTGGAGATCGGTCCCATGCCCAAAGACCCAGCAAGGAAAACTATGCCTTGTTCTAAAGCTCTTTGGGAACCGCTTGCGTGGCCCCACAGACGTGGGGCCTGCAGGCTTTGCTGCTGCCTTCAGCCTCAAAGCCACCCTTTCCCACTTGGCGCCGCGCCAGGCACAAAAATGGCCTATGGCTGGAGATGGGTCCCATGCCCAAAGAGCCAGCAGGGAAAACTATGCCTTGTTCTAAAGCTCTTTGGGAACCGCTTGCTTGGCCCCACAGACCTGGGGGCTGCAGGCTTTGCTGCTGCCTTCAGCCTCAAAGCCACCCTTTCCCACTTGGCGCCGCGCCAGGCACAAAAATGGCCATACGGCTGGAGATGGGTCCCCCGCCCAAAGAGCCAGCAGGGAAAACTATGCCTTGTTCTAAAGCTCTTTGGGAACCGCTTGCGTAGCCGCACAGACCTGGGGGCTGCGGGCTTTCCTGCTGCCTTCAGCGTCAAAACCACCCTTTACCACTACGCACCGCGCCAGGCAGAAAAATGGCCATACGGCTGGAAATGGGTCCCCCGTCCAAAGAGCCAGCAGGGAAAACTATGCCTTCTTCTAAAGCTCTTTGGGAACCGCTTGCGTAGCCCCACAGACCTGGGGGCTGCAGGCTTTCCTGCTGCCTTCAGCCTCAAAGCCACCCTTTCCCACTTGGCGCCCTATCAGGCACAAAAATGGCCTATGGCTGGAGATGGGTCCCCCGCCCAAAGAGCCATCAGGGAAAACTATGCCTTGTTCTAAAGCTCTTTGGGAACCGCTTGCTTGGCCCCACAGACCTGGGGGCTGCAGGCTTTCCTGCTGCCTTCAGCCTCAAAACCACCCTTTCCCACTACGCACCGCGCCAGGCACAAAAATGGCCATACGGCTGGAGATGGGTCCCCCGCCCAAAGAGCCAGCAGGGAAAACTATGCCTTGTTCTAAAGCTCTTTGGGAACCGCTTGCGTAGCCCCACAGACCTTGGGGCTGCGGGCTTTCCTGCTGCCTTCAGCCTCGACACCACCCTTTCCCACTTGGCGCCGCGCCAGGCACAAAAATTGCCATACGGCTGGAGATGGGTCCCCCGCCCAGAGAGCCAGCAAGGAAAATTATGCCTTGTTCTAAAGCTCTTTGGGAACCGCTTGCGTAGCCCCACAGACCTGGCGCTGCGGGCTTTCCTGCTGCCTTCAGCCTCAAAGCCACCCTTTCCCACTTGGTGTCGCGCCAGGCACAAAAATGGCCTATGGCTGGAGATGGGTCCCATGCCCAAAGAGCCAGCAGGGAAAACTATGCCTTGTTCTAAAGCTCTTTGGGAACCGCTTGCGTAGCCCCACAGACCTGGGGGCTGCAGGCTTTGCTGCTGCCTTCAGCCTCAAAGCCACCCTTTCCCACTTGGCGTCGCGCTAGGCACAAAAATGGCCATACGGCTGGAGATGGGTCCCCCGCCCAGAGAGCCAGCAAGGAAAATTTTGCCTTGTTCTAAAGCTCTTTGGGAACCGCTTGCGTAGCCGCACAGACGTGGGGGCTGCGGGCTTTCCTGCTGCCTTCAGCCTCAAAGCCACCCTTTCCCACTTGGCGCCGCATCAGGCACAAAAATGGCCTATGGCTGGAGATGGGGCCCATGCCCAAAGAGCCAGCAAGGAAAACTATGCCTTGTTCTAAAGCTCTTTGGGAACCGCTTGCGTAGCCCCACAGACCTGGGGGCTGCAGGCTTTCCTGCTGCCTTCAGCCTCAAAGCCACCCTTTCCCACTTGGCACTCCATCAGGTAAAAAAATGGCCTATGGCTGGAGATGGGTCCCATGCCCAAAGAGCCAGCAAGGAAAACTATGCCTTGTTCTAAAGCTCTTTGGGAACCGCCTGCGTGGCCCCACAGACGTGGGGCCTGCAGGCTTTGCTGCTGCCTTCAGCCTCAAAGCCACCCTTTCCCACTTGGCGCCGCGCTAGGCACAAAAATGGTCTATGGCTGGAGATGGGTCCCCCGCCCAGAGAGCCAGCAGGGAAAACTATGCCTTGTTCTAAAGCTCTTTGGGAACCGCTTGCGTAGCCCTACAGACATGGGGGCTGCGGGCTTTCCTGCTGCCTTCAGCCTCGACACCACCCTTTCCCACTTGGCGCCGTGCCAGGCACAAAAATGGCCATACGGCTGGAGATGGGTCCCCCGCCCAAAGAGCCAGCAGGGAAAACTATGCCTTGTTCTAAAGCTCTTTGGGAACCGCTTGCGTAGCCCCAAAGACCTGGGGGCTGCGGGCTTTCCTGCTGCCTTCAGCCTCAAAACCACCCTTTCCCACTACGCACCGCGCCAGGCATAAAAATAGCCATACGACAGGAGATGGGTCCCCCGCCCAAAGAGCCAGCAGGGAAAACTATGCCTTGTTCTAAAGCTCTTTGGGAACCGCTTGCATAGCCCCACAGACCTGGGGGCTGCAGGCTTTGCTGCTGCCTTCAGCCTCGACAGCACCCTTTCCCACTTGGCGCCGCGCCAGGCACAAAAACGGCCTATGGCTGGAGATGGGTCCCCCGCCCAGAGAGCCATCAGGGAAAACTATGCCTTGTTCTAAAGCTCTTTGGGAACCGCTTGCTTGGCCCCACAGACCTGGGGGCTGCAGGCTTTCCTGCTGCCTTCAGCCTCAAAACCACCCTTTCCCACTACGCACCGCGCCAGGCAGAAAAATGGCCTATGGCTGGAGATGGGTCCCATGCCCTAAGAGCTAGCAGGGAAAACTATGCCTTGTTCTAAAGCTCTTTGGGAACCGCTTGCGTAGCCCCACAGACCTTAGGGCTGCAGGCTTTGCTCCTGCCTTCAACCTCAAAGCCACCCTTTCCCACTTGGCGCCGCGCCAGGCTCAAAAATGGCCATACGGCTGGAGATGGGTCCCCCGCCCAAAGAGCCAGCAGGGAAAACTATGCCTTGTTCTAAAGCTCTTTGGGAACCGCTTGCGTAGCCGCACACACCTGGGGACTGTGGGCTTTCCTTCTGCCTTCATGTTCGACAACACCCTTCCCACTTGGCGCCGCGCCAGGCACAAAAATGGCCATACGGCTGGAGATGGGTCCCCCGCCCAAAGAGCCAGCAGGGAAAACTATGCCTTCTTCTAAAGCTCTTTGGGAACAGCTTGCGTAGCCCCACAGACCTGGGGGCTGCAGGCTTTCCTGCTGCCTTCACCCTCAAAACCACCCTTTCCCACTTGGCAATGCGCCAGGCACAAAAATGGCCTATGGCTGGAGATGGGTCTCCAGACCAAGGAGCCAGCAGGGAAAACTATGCCTTGTTCTAAAGCTCTTTGGGAACCGCTTCCATAGCCCCACAGACCTGGGGGCTGCAGGCTTTCATGCTGCCTTCAGCCTCAAAGCCACCCTTTCCCACTTGGCGCTGCATCAGGCACAAAAATGGCCTATGGCTGGAGATGGGTCCCCCGCCCAGAGAGCCAGCAGGGAAAATTATGCCTTGTTCTAAAGCTCTTTGGGAACTGCTTGCGTAGCCCCAGAGACCTGGGGGCTGCAGGCTTTCCTGCTGCCTTCAGCCTCGACAGCACCCTTTCCCACTTGGCGCCGCGCCAGGCACAAAAATGGCCTATGGCTGGAGATGGGTCCCCCGCCCAGAGAGCCAGCAGGGAAAATTATGCCTTGTTCTAAAGCTCTTTGGGAACTGCTTGCGTAGCCCCACAGACCTGGGGGCTGCAGGCTTTCCTGCTGCCTTCAGCCTCAAAGCCACCCTTTCCCACTTGGCGCCGCGCCAGGCACAAAAATGGCCTATGGGTGGAGATGGGTCCCATGCCCAAAGAGCCAGCAGGGAAAACTATGCCTTGTTCTAAAGCTCTTTGGGAACCGCTTGCTTGGGCCCACAGACCTGGGGGCTGCAGGCTTTGCTGCTGCCTTCAGCCTCGACACCACCCTTTCCCACTTGGCGCCGCGCCAGGCACAAAAATGGCCATACGGCTGGAGATGGGTCCCCCGCCCAAAGAGCCAGCAGGGAAAACTATGCCTTGTTCTAAAGCTCTTTGGGAACCGCTTGCGTAGCCGCACAGACCTGGGGGCTGCGGGCTTTCCTGCTGCCTTCAGCGTCAAAACCACCCTTTACCACTACGCACCGCGCCAGGGACAAAAATGGCCATACGGCTGGAGATGGGTCCCCCGCCCAGAGAGCCAGCAAGGAAAATTATGCCTTGTTCTAAAGCTCTTTGGGAACCGCTTGCGTAGCCGCACAGACCTGGGGGCTGCGGGCTTTCCTGCTGCCTTCAGCCTCAAAGCCACCCTTTCCCACTTGGCGTCGCGCCAGGCACAAAAATGGCCTATGGCTGGAGATGGGTCCCATGCCCAAAGACCCAGCAGGGAAAACTATGCCTTGTTCTAAAGCTCTTTGGGAACCGCTTGCGTAGCCCCACAGACCTGGGGGCTGCAGGCTTTGCTGCTGCCTTCAGCCTCAAAGCCACCCTTTCCCACTTGGCGTCGTGCTAGGCACAAAAATGGCCATACGGCTGGAGATGGGTCCCCCGCCCAGAGAGCCAGCAGGGAAAATTATGCCTTGTTCTAAAGCTCTTTGGGAACCGCTTGCGTAGCCGCACAGACCTGGGGGCTGCGGGCTTTCCTGCTGCCTTCAGCCTCAAAGCCACCCTTTCCCACTTGGCGCCGCATCAGGCACAAAAATGGCCTATGGCTGGAGATGGGTCCCATGCCCAAAGAGCCAGCAAGGAAAACTATGCCTTGTTCTAAAGCTCTTTGGGAACCGCTTGCGTAGCCCCACAGACCTGGGGGCTGCAGGCTTTCCTGCTGCCTTCAGCCTCAAAGCCACCCTTTCCCACTTGGCACTCCATCAGGCAAAAAAATGGCCTATGGCTGGAGATCGGTCCCATGCCCAAAGACCCAGCAAGGAAAACTATGCCTTGTTCTAAAGCTCTTTGGGAACCGCTTGCGTAGCCCCACACACCTGGGGGCTGTGGGCTTTCCTTCTGCCTTCATGTTCGACAACACCCTTTCCCACTTGGCGCCGCGCCAGGCACAAAAATGGCCATACGGCTGGAGATGGGTCCCCCGCCCAAAGAGCCAGCAGGGAAAACTATGCCTTGTTCTAAAGCTCTTTGGGAACCGCTTGCGTAGCCCCACAGACCTGGGGGCTGCAGGCTTTCCTGCTGCCTTCAGGCTCGACAGCACCCTTTCCCACTTGGCACTGCGCCAGGCACAAAAATGGCCTATGGCTGGAGATGGGTCCCCCGCCCAAAGAACAAGCAGCGGAAACTATGCCTTGTTCTAAAGCTCTTTGGGAACCGCTTGCATAGCCTAAGAGACTTGGGGGCTGCAGACTTTCCTGCTGCCTTCAGCCTCAAAGCCACCCTTTCCCATTTGGCGCCGCGGTAGGCACAAAAATGGCGATACGGCTGGAGATGGGTTCCATGCCCAAAGAGCCAGCAGGGAAAACTATGCCTTGTTCTAAAGCTCTTTGGGAACCGCTTGCGTAGCCCTACAGACCTGGGGGCTTCGGGCTTTGCTGCTGCCTTCAGCCTCGACACCACCCTTTCCCACTTGGCGCCGCATCAGGCACAAAAATGGCCTATGGCTGGAGATGGGTCCCATGCCCAAAGAGCCAGCAAGGAAAACTATGCCTTCTTCTAAAGCTCTTTGGGAACCGCTTGCGTAGCCCCACAGACCTGGGGGCTGCGGGCTTTCCTGCTGCCTTCAGCCTCAAAGCCACCCTTTCCCACTACGCACCGCGCCAGGCACAAAAATGGCCTATGACTGGAGATGGGTCCCATGCCCAAAGAGCCATCACGGAAAACTATGCCTTGTTCTAAAGCTCTTTGGGAACAGCTTCCTTGGCCCCACAGAGCTGTGGTCTGCAGGCTTTCCTGCTGCCTTCAGCCTCAAAACCACCCTTTCACACTACGCACCGCGCCAGGCACAAAAATGGCCATACGGCTGGAGATGGGTCCCCCGCCCAAAGAGCCAGCAGGGAAAACTATGCCTTGTTCTAAAGCTCTTTGGGAACCGCTTGCGTAGCCCCACAGACCTGGGGGCTGCAGGCTTTCCTGCTGCCTTCAGACTCGACACCACCCATTCCCACTTGGCGCCGCGCCAGGCACAAAAATGGCCATACGGCTGGAGATGGGTCCCCCGCCCAAAGAACAAGCAGGGAAAACTATGATTTGTTCTAAAGCTCTTTGGGAACTGCTTGCGTAGCCCCACAGACCTGGGGGCTGCGGGCTTTCCTGCTGCCTTCAGACTCGACACCACCCTTTCCCACTTGGCACCGCGCCAGGCACAAAAATGGCCATACAGCTGGAGATGGGTCCCCCGCCCAAAGAGCCAGCAGGGAAAACTATGCCTTGTTCTAAAGCTCTTTGGGAACCGCTTGCGTAGCCCCACAGACCTGGGGGCTGCAGGCTTTGCTGCTGCCTTCAACCTCAAAGCCACCCTTTTCCACTGGACACCGCATCAGGCACAAAAATGGCCATATGGCTGGAGATGGGTCCCATGCCCAAAGAGCCATCACGGAAAACTATGCCTTGTTCTAAAGCTCTTTGGGAACAGCTTCCTTGGCCCCACAGAGCTGTGGGCTGCAGGCTTTCCTGCTGCCTTCAGCCTCAAAACCACCCTTTCACACTACGCACCGCGCCAGGCACAAAAATGGCCATACGGCTGGAGATGGGTCCCCCGCCCAAAGAGCCAGCAGGGAAAACTATGCCTTGTTCTAAAGCTCTTTGGGAACCGCTTGCGTAGCCCCACAGACCTGGGGGCTGCGGGCTTTCCTGCTGCCTTCAGCCTCAAAGCCACCCTTTCCCACTTGGCGCCGCGCCAGGCACAAAAATGGCCTATGGCTGGATATGGGTCCCCCCGCCCAAAGAGCCAGCAGGGAAAACTATGCCTTGTTCTAAAGCTCTTTGGGAACCACTTGCGTAGCCCCACAGACGTGGGGCCTGCAGGCTTTCCTGCTGCCTTCAGCCTCGACACCACCCTTTCCCACTTGGCGCCGCGCCAGGCACAAAAATGGCCTATGGCTGGAGATGGGTCCCCCGCCCAAAGAGCCAGCAGGGAAAACTATGCCTTGTTCTAAAGCTCTTTGGGAAACGCTTGCGTAGCCCCACAGACCTGGGGGCTGCGGGCTTTCCTGCTGCCTTCAGCCTCGACACCACCCTTTCCCACTTGGCACTGCGCCAGGCACAAAAATGGCCTATGGCTGGAGATGGGTCCCCGGCCCAGAGAGCCAGCAGGGAAGACTATGCCTTGTTCTAAAGCTCTTTGGGAACCGCTTGCGTAGCCCCACAGACCTGGGGGCTGCAGGCTTTCCTGCTGCCTTCAGCCTCAAAGCCACCCTTTCCCATTTGGCGCCGCGCTAGGCACAAAAATGGCCATACGGCTGGAGATGGGTCCCCCGCCCAAAGAGCCAGCAGGGAAAACTATGCCTTGTTCTAAAGCTCTTTGGGAACCGCTTGCGTAGCCCCACAGACCTGGGGGCTGCGGGCTTTCCTGCTGCCTTCAGCCTCAAAACCACCCTTTCCCACTTGGCGCCGCGCCAGGCACAAAAATGGCCATACGGCTGGAGATGGGTCCCATGCCCAAAGAGCCAGCAGGGAAAACTATGCCTTGTTCTAAAGCTCTTTGGGAACCGCTTGTGTAGCCCCACAGACCTGGGGGCTGCAGGCTTTCCTGCTGCCTTCAACCTCGACACCACCCTTTCCCACTTGGCGTCGCGCCAGGCACAAAAATGGCCTATGGCTGGAGATGGGTCCCATGCCCAAAGAGCCAGCAGGGAAAACTATGCCTTGTTCTAAAGCTCTTTGGGAACCGCTTGCGTAGCCCCACAGACCTGGGGGCTGCGGGCTTTCCTGCTGCCTTCAGCGTCAAAGCCACCCTTTCCCACTTGGCGTCGTGCCAGGCACAAAAATGGCCATATGTCTGCAGATGGGTCCCCCGCCCAAAGAGCCAGCAGGGAAAACTATGCCTTGTTCTAAAGCTCTTTGGGAACCGCTTGCGTAGCCCCACAGACCTGGGGGCTGCGGGCTTTCCTGCTGTCTTCAGCCTCAAAGCAACCCTTTCCCACTTTGTGCCCTATCAGGCACAAAAATGGCCTATGGATGGAGATGGGTCCCATGCCTAAAGAGCCAGCAGGGAAAACTATGCCTTGTTCTAAAGCTCTTTGGGAACTGCTTGCGTAGCCCCACAGACCTGGGGGCTGCGGGCTTTGCTGCTGCCTTCAGCCTCAAAGCCACCCTTTCTCGCTTGGCGCCGCGCCAGGCACAAAAATGGCCATACGGCTGGAGATGGGTCCCCCGCCCAAAGAGCCAGCAGGGAAAACTATGCCTTGTTCTAAAGCTCTTTGGGAACCGCTTGTGTGGCCCCACAGACCTGGGGGCTGCGGGCTTTCCTGCTGCCTTCAGCCTCGACAACACCCTTTCCCACTTGGCGTCGCGCCAGGCACAAAAATGGCCTATGGCTGGAGATGGGTCTCCCGCCCAAAGAGCCAGCAGGGAAAACTATGCCTTGTTCTAAAGCTCTTTGGGAACCGCTTTCGTAGCCGCACAGACCAGGGGGGTGCGGGCTTTGCTGCTGCCTTCAGCCTCAAAGCCACCCTTTCCCACTTTGCGCCGGGCCAGGCGCAAAAATGGCCGTACGGCTGGAGATGGGTCCCCCGCCCAAAGAGCCAGCAGGGAAAACTATGCCTTGTTCTAAAGATCTTTGTGATCCGCTTGTGTAGCCGCACAGACCTGGGGGCTGCAGGCTTTCCTGCTGCCTTCAGCCTCAAAACCATCCTATGCCACTACGCACCGCGCCAGGCACAAAAATAGCCATACGGCTGGAGATGGGTCCCCCGCCCAAAGAGCCAGCAGTGAAAACTATGCCTTGTTCTAAAGCTCTTTGTGATCCGCTTGTGTAGCCGCACAGACCTGGGGGCTGCAGGCTTTCCTGCTGCCTTCAGCCTCAAAACCATCCTATGCCACTACGCACCGCGCCAGGCACAAAAATAGCCATACGGCTGGAGATGGGTCCCCCGCCCAAAGAGCCAGCAGGGAAAACTATGCCTTGTTCTAAAGCTCTTTGGGAACCGCTTGCGTAGCCCCACACACCTGGGGGCTGCAGGCTTTCCTGCTGCCTTCAGCCTCGACAGCACCCTTTCCCACTTGGCTTCGTGCCAGGCACAAAAATGGCCTATGGCTGGAGATGGGTCCCATGCCCTAAGAGCCAGCTGGGAAAACTATGCCTTGTTCTAAAGCTCTTTGGGAACCGCTTGCGTAGCCCCACAGACCTGGGGGCTGCGGGCTTTCCTGCTGTCTTCAGCCTCAAAGCAACCCTTTCCCACTTTGTGCCCTATCAGGCACAAAAATGGCCTATGGATGGAGATGGGTCCCATGCCTAAAGAGCCAGCAGGGAAAACTATGCCTTGTTCTAAAGCTCTTTGGGAACTGCTTGCGTAGCCCCACAGACCTGGGGGCTGCGGGCTTTGCTGCTGCCTTCAGCCTCAAAGCCACCCTTTCTCGCTTGGCGCCGCGCCAGGCACAAAAATGGCCATACGGCTGGAGATGGGTCCCCCGCCCAAAGAGCCAGCAGGGAAAACTATGCCTTGTTCTAAAGCTCTTTGGGAACCGCTTGTGTGGCCCCACAGACCTGGGGGCTGCGGGCTTTCCTGCTGCCTTCAGCCTCGACAACACCCTTTCCCACTTGGCGTCGCGCCAGGCACAAAAATGGCCTATGGCTGGAGATGGGTCTCCCGCCCAAAGAGCCAGCAGGGAAAACTATGCCTTGTTCTAAAGCTCTTTGGGAACCGCTTTCGTAGCCGCACAGACCAGGGGGGTGCGGGCTTTGCTGCTGCCTTCAGCCTCAAAGCCACCCTTTCCCACTTTGCGCCGGGCCAGGCGCAAAAATGGCCGTACGGCTGGAGATGGGTCCCCCGCCCAAAGAGCCAGCAGGGAAAACTATGCCTTGTTCTAAAGATCTTTGTGATCCGCTTGTGTAGCCGCACAGACCTGGGGGCTGCAGGCTTTCCTGCTGCCTTCAGCCTCAAAACCATCCTATGCCACTACGCACCGCGCCAGGCACAAAAATAGCCATACGGCTGGAGATGGGTCCCCCGCCCAAAGAGCCAGCAGTGAAAACTATGCCTTGTTCTAAAGCTCTTTGTGATCCGCTTGTGTAGCCGCACAGACCTGGGGGCTGCAGGCTTTCCTGCTGCCTTCAGCCTCAAAACCATCCTATGCCACTACGCACCGCGCCAGGCACAAAAATAGCCATACGGCTGGAGATGGGTCCCCCGCCCAAAGAGCCAGCAGGGAAAACTATGCCTTGTTCTAAAGCTCTTTGGGAACCGCTTGCGTAGCCCCACACACCTGGGGGCTGCAGGCTTTCCTGCTGCCTTCAGCCTCGACAGCACCCTTTCCCACTTGGCTTCGTGCCAGGCACAAAAATGGCCTATGGCTGGAGATGGGTCCCATGCCCTAAGAGCCAGCTGGGAAAACTATGCCTTGTTCTAAAGCTCTTTGGGAACCGCTTGCGTAGCACCACAGACCTGGGGGCTGCAGGCTTTGCTCCTGCCTTCAGCCTCAAAGCCACCCTTTCCCACCTGGCGCCGCGTCAGGCACAAAAATGGCCATACGGCTGGAGATGGGTCCCCCGCCCAGAGAGCCAGCAGGGAAAACTATGCCTTCTTCTAAAGCTCTTTGGGAACCGCTTGCGTAGCCCCACAGACCTGGGGGCTGCGGGCTTTGCTGCTGCCTTCAGCCTCGACACCACCCTTTCCCACTTGGCGCCGCGCCAGGCACAAAAATGGCCATACGGCTGGAGATGGGTCCCCCGCCCAAAGAGCCAGCAGGGAAAATTATGCCTTGTTCTAAAGCTCTTTGGGAACCGCTTGCGTAGCCCCACAGACCTGGGGGCTGCGGGCTTTGCTGCTGCCTTCAGCCTTAAAGCCACCCTTTCCCACTTGGCGCCGCGCCAGGCACAAAAATTGCCATACGGCTGGAGATGGGTCCCATGCCAAAAGAGCCAGCAGGGAAGACTATGCCTTGTTCTAAAGCTCTTTGGGAACCGCTTGCGTAGCCCCACAGACCTGGGGGTTGCGGGCTTTCCTGCTTCCTTCAGCCTCAAAACCACCCTTTCCCACTACGCACCGCGCCAGGCACAAAAATGGCCATACGATTGGAGATGGGTCCCCCGCCCAAAGAGCCAGCAGGGAAAACTATGCCTTGTTCTAAAGCTCTTTGGGAACCGCTTGCGTAGCCCGACAGACCTGGGGGCTGCAGGCTTTCCTGCTGCCTTCAGACTCGACACCACCCATTCCCACTTGGCGCCGCGCCAGGCACAAAAATGGCCATACGGCTGGAGATGGGTCCCCCGCCCAAAGAACAAGCAGGGAAAACTATGATTTGTTCTAAAGCTCTTTGGGAACCGCTTGCGTAGCCCCACAGACCTGGGGGCTGCGGGCTTTCCTGCTGCCTTCAGACTCGACACCACCCTTTCCCACTTGGCACCGCGCCAGGCACAAAAATGGCCATACAGCTGGAGATGGGTCCCCCGCCCAAAGAGCCAGCAGGGAAAACTATGCCTTGTTCTAAAGCTCTTTGGGAACCGCTTGCGTAGCCCCACAGACCTGGGGGCTGCAGGCTTTCCTGCTGCCTTCAACCTCAAAGCCACCCTTTTCCACTGGACACCGCATCAGGCACAAAAATGGCCATATGGCTGGAGATGGGTCCCCTGCCCAAAGAGCCAGCAAGGAAAACTATGCCTTGTTCTAAAGCTCTTTGGGAACCACTTGCGTAGCTCCACAGACCTGGGAGCTGCGGGCTTTCCTGCTGCCTTCAGCCTCGACACCACCCTTTCCCACTGGGCGCCGCGCCAGGCACAAAAATGGCCATACGGCTGGAGATGGGTCCCCCGCCCAAGGAGCCAGCACGGAAAACTATGCCTTGTTCTAAAGCTCTTTGGGAACCGCTTGCGTAGCCCCACAGACCTGGGGGCTGCAGGCTTTCCTGCTGCCTTCAACCTCGACACCACCCTTTCCCACTTGGCGTCGCGCCAGGCACAAAAATGGCCTATGGCTGGAGATGGGTCCCCCGCCCAAAGAGCCAGCAGGGAAAACTATGCCTTCTTCTAAAGCTCTTTGGGAACCGCTTGCGTAGCCCCACACACCTGGGGGCTGTGGGCTTTCCTTCTGCCTTCATGTTCGACAACACCCTTTCCCACTTTGCGCCGCGCCAGGCACAAAAATGGCCATACGGCTGGAGATGGGTCCCCCGCCCAAAGAGCCAGCAGGGAAAACTATGCCTTGTTCTAAAGCTCTTTGGGAACCGCTTGCGTAGCCCCACAGACCTGGGGGCTGCAGGCTTTCCTGCTGCCTTCAGGCTCGACAGCACCCTTTCCCACTTGGCACTGCGCCAGGCACAAAAATGGCCTATGGCTGGAGATGGGTCCCCCGCCCAAAGAACAAGCAGCGGAAACTATGCCTTGTTCTAAAGCTCTTTGGGAACCGCTTGCATAGCCTAAGAGACTTGGGGGCTGCAGACTTTCCTGCTGCCTTCAGCCTCAAAGCCACCCTTTCCCATTTGGCGCCGCGGTAGGCACAAAAATGGCCATACGGCTGGAGATGGGTTCCATGCCCAAAGAGCCAGCAGGGAAAACTATGCCTTGTTCTAAAGCTCTTTGGGAACCGCTTGCGTAGCCCTACAGACCTGGGGGCTTCGGGCTTTGCTGCTGCCTTCAGCCTCGACACCACCCTTTCCCACTTGGCGCCGGCCAGGCACAAAAATGGCCTATGGCTGGAGATGGGTCCCATGCCAAAGAGCCAGCAAGGAAAACTATGCCTTCTTCTAAAGCTCTTTGGGAACCGCTTGCGTAGCCCCACGGACCTGGGGGCTGCGGGCTTTCCTGCTGCCTTCAGCCTCAAAGCCACCCTTTCCCACTACGCACCGCGCCAGGCACAAAAATGGCCTATGGCTGGAGATGGGTCCCATGCCAAAGAGCCATCACGGAAAACTATGCCTTGTTCTAAAGCTCTTTGGGAACAGCTTCCTTGGCCCCACAGAGCTGTGGGCTGCAGGCTTTCCTGCTGCCTTCAGCCTCAAAACCACCCTTTCACACTACGCACCGCGCCAGGCACAAAAATGGCCATACGGCTGGAGATGGGTCTCCCGCCCAAAGAGCCAGTAGGGAAAACTATGCCTTGTTCTAAAGCTCTTTGGGAACCGCTTGCGTAGCCGCACAGACCTGGGGGCTGCGGGCTTTCCTGCTGCCTTCAGCGTCAAAGCCACCCTTTCCCACTTGGCGTCGTGCCAGGCACAAAAATGGCCATATGTCTGCAGATGGGTCCCCCGCCCAAAGAGCCAGCAGGGAAAACTATGCCTTGTTCTAAAGCTCTTTGGGAACCGCTTGCGTAGCCCCACAGACCTGGGGGCTGCGGGCTTTCCTGCTGTCTTCAGCCTCAAAGCAACCCTTTCCCACTTGGCGCCCTATCAGGCACAAAAATGGCCTATGGATGGAGATGGGTCCCATGCCTAAAGAGCCAGCAGGAAAACTATGCCTTGTTCTAAAGCTCTTTGGGAACTGCTTGCGTAGCCCCACAGACCTGGGGGCTGCGGGCTTTGCTGCTGCCTTCAGCCTCAAAGCCACCCTTTCCCACTTGGCGCCGCGCCAGGCACAAAAATGGCCATACGGCTGGAGATGGGTCCCCGGCCCAAAGAGCCAGCAGGGAAAACTATGCCTTGTTCTAAAGCTCTTTGGGAACCGCTTGTGTGGCCCCACAGACCTGGGGGCTGCGGGCTTTCCTGCTGCCTTCAGCCTCGACAACACCCTTTCCCACTTGGCGTCGCGCCAGGCACAAAAATGGCCTATGGCTGGAGATGGGTCTCCCGCCCAAAGAGCCAGCAGGGAAAACTATGCCTTGTTCTAAAGCTCTTTGGAACCGCTTTCGTAGCCGCACAGACCTGGGGGCTGCGGGCTTTGCTGCTGCCTTCAGCCTCAAAGCCACCCTTTCCCACTTTGCGCCGGGCCAGGCGCAAAAATGGCCGTACGGCTGGAGATGGGTCCCCCGCCCAAAGAGCCAGCAGGGAAAACTATGCCTTGTTCTAAAGATCATTTGTGATCCGCTTGTGTAGCCGCACAGACCTGGGGGCTGCAGGCTTTCCTGCTGCCTTCAGCCTCAAAACCATCCTATGCCACTACGCACCGCGCCAGGCACAAAAATAGCCATACGGCTGGAGATGGGTCCCCCGCCCAAAGAGCCAGCAGGAAAACTATGCCTTGTTCTAAAGCTCTTTGGGAACCGCTTGCGTAGCCCCACACACCTGGGGGCTGCAGGCTTTCCTGCTGCCTTCAGCCTCGACAGCACCCTTTCCCACTTGGCTTCGTGCCAGGCACAAAAATGGCCTATGGCTGGAGATGGGTCCCATGCCCAAAGAGCCAGCAGGGAAAACTATGCCTTGTTCTAAAGCTCTTTGGGAACCGCTTGCGTAGCACCACAGACCTGGGGGCTGCAGGCTTTGCTCCTGCCTTCAGCCTCAAAGCCACCCTTTCCCACCTGGCGCCGCGCCAGGCTCAAAAATGGCCATACGGCTGGAGATGGGTCCCCCGCCCAGAGATCCAGCAGGGAAAAACTATGCCTTGTTCTAAAGCTCTTTGGGAACCGCTTGCGTAGCCCTACAGACCTGGGGGCTGCGGGCTTTCCTGCTGCCTTCAGCCTCAAAGCCACCCTTTCCCACTTGGCGCCGCGCCAGGCACAAAAATGGCCTATGGCTGGATACGGGTCCCCCGCCCAAAGAGCCAGCAGGGAAAACTATGCCTTGTTCTAAAGCTCTTTGGGAACCACTTGCGTAGCCCCACAGACGTGGGGCCTGCAGGCTTTCCTGCTGCCTTCAGCCTCGACACCACCCTTTCCCACTTGGCGCCGCGCCAGGCACAAAAATGGCCTATGGCTGGAGATGGGTCCCCCGCCCAAAGAGCCAGCAGGGAAAACTATGCCTTGTTCTAAGCTCTTTGGGAAACGCTTGCGTAGCCCCACAGACCTGGGGGCTGCGGGCTTTCCTGCTGCCTTCAGCCTCGACACCACCCTTTCCCACTTGGCACTGCGCCAGGCACAAAAATGGCCTATGGCTGGAGATGGGTCCCCGGCCCAGAGAGCCAGCAGGGAAGACTATGCCTTGTTCTAAAGCTCTTTGGGAACCGCTTGCGTAGCCCCACAGACCTGGGGGCTGCAGACTTTCCTGCTGCCTTCAGCCTCAAAGCCACCCTTTCCCATTTGGCGCCGCGCTAGGCACAAAAATGGCCATACGGCTGGAGATGGGTCCCCCGCCCAAAGAGCCAGCAGGGAAAACTATGCCTTGTTCTAAAGCTCTTTGGGAACCGCTTGCGTAGCCCCACAGACCTGGGGGGCTGCGGGCTTTCCTGCTGCCTTCAGCCTCAAAACCACCCTTTCCCACTTGGCGCCGCGCCAGGCACAAAAATGGCCATACGGCTGGAGATGGGTCCCATGCCCAAAGAGCCAGCAGGGAAAACTATGCCTTGTTCTAAAGCTCTTTGGGAACTGCTTGTGTAGCCCCACAGACCTGGGGGCTGCAGGCTTTCCTGCTGCCTTCAACCTCGACACCACCCTTTCCCACTTGGCGTCGCGCCAGGCACAAAAATGGCCTATGGCTGGAGATGGGTCCCATGCCCAAAGAGCCAGCAGGGAAAACTATGCCTTGTTCTAAAGCTCTTTGGAACCGCTTGCGTAGCCCCACAGACCTGGGGGCTGCGGGCTTTCCTGCTGCCTTCAGCCTCGACAACACCCTTTCCCACTTGGCGTCGCGCCAGGCACAAAAATGGCCTATGGCTGGAGATGGGTCTCCCGCCCAAAGAGCCAGTAGGGAAAACTATGCCTTGTTCTAAAGCTCTTTGGGAACCGCTTGCGTAGCCGCACAGACCTGGGGGCTGCGGGCTTTCCTGCTGCCTTCAGCGTCAAAGCCACCCTTTCCCACTTGGCGTCGTGCCAGGCACAAAAATGGCCCATATGTCTGCAGATGGGTCCCCCGCCCAAAGAGCCAGCAGGGAAAACTATGCCTTGTTCTAAAGCTCTTTGGGAACCGCTTGCGTAGCCCCACAGACCTGGGGGCTGCGGGCTTTCCTGCTGTCTTCAGCCTCAAAGCAACCCTTTCCCACTTGGCGCCCTATCAGGCACAAAAATGGCCTATGGATGGAGATGGGTCCCATGCCTAAAGAGCCAGCAGGGAAAACTATGCCTTGTTCTAAAGCTCTTTGGGAACTGCTTGCGTAGCCCCACAGACCTGGGGGCTGCGGGCTTTGCTGCTGCCTTCAGCCTCAAAGCCACCCTTTCCCACTTGGCGCCGCGCCAGGCACAAAAATGGCCATACGGCTGGAGATGGGTCCCCCGCCCAAAGAGCCAGCAGGGAAAACTATGCCTTGTTCTAAAGCTCTTTGGGAACCGCTTGTGTGGCCCCACAGACCTGGGGGCTGCGGGCTTTCCTGCTGCCTTCAGCCTCGACAACACCCTTTCCCACTTGGCGTCGCGCCAGGCACAAAAATGGCCTATGGCTGGAGATGGGTCTCCCGCCCAAAGAGCCAGCAGGGAAAACTATGCCTTGTTCTAAAGCTCTTTGGAACCGCTTTCGTAGCCGCACAGACCTGGGGGCTGCGGGCTTTGCTGCTGCCTTCAGCCTCAAAGCCACCCTTTCCCACTTTGCGCCGGGCCAGGCGCAAAAATGGCCGTACGGCTGGAGATGGGTCCCCCGCCCAAAGAGCCAGCAGGGAAAACTATGCCTTGTTCTAAAGATCTTTGTGATCCGCTTGTGTAGCCGCACAGACCTGGGGGCTGCAGGCTTTCCTGCTGCCTTCAGCCTCAAAACCATCCTATGCCACTACGCACCGCGCCAGGCACAAAAATAGCCATACGGCTGGAGATGGGTCCCCCGCCCAAAGAGCCAGCAGTGAAAACTATGCCTTGTTCTAAAGCTCTTTGTGATCCGCTTGTGTAGCCGCACAGACCTGGGGGCTGCAGGCTTTCCTGCTGCCTTCAGCCTCAAAACCATCCTATGCCACTACGCACCGCGCCAGGCACAAAAATAGCCATACGGCTGGAGATGGGTCCCCCGCCCAAAGAGCCAGCAGGGAAAACTATGCCTTGTTCTAAAGCTCTTTGGGAACCGCTTGCGTAGCCCCACACACCTGGGGGCTGCAGGCTTTCCTGCTGCCTTCAGCCTCAAAGCCACCCTTTCCCACTTGGCTTCGTGCCAGGCACAAAAAATGGCCTATGGCTGGAGATGGGTCCCATGCCCTAAGAGCCAGCTGGGAAAACTATGCCTTGTTCTAAAGCTCTTTGGGAACCGCTTGCGTAGCACCACAGACCTGGGGGCTGCAGGCTTTGCTCCTGCCTTCAGCCTCAAAGCCACCCTTTCCACCTGGCGCCGCGCCAGGCTCAAAAATGGCCATACGGCTGGAGATGGGTCCCCCGCCCAGAGATCCAGCAGGGAAAACTATGCCTTGTTCTAAAGCTCTTTGGGAACCGCTTGCGTAGCCCTACAGACCTGGGGGCTGCGGGCTTTCCTGCTGCCTTCAAGCCTCAAAGCCACCCTTTCCCACTGGGCGCCGGGCCAGGGACAAAAATGGCCTGTGGCTGGAGATGGGTCCCCCGCCCAAAGAGCCAGCAGGGAAAACTATGCCTTGTTCTAAAGCTCTTGGGAACCGCTTGCTTGGCCCCACAGACGTGGGGGCTGCAGTCTTTGCTGCTGCCTTCAGCCTCGACACCACCCTTTCCCACTTGGCGCCCTATCAGGCACAAAAATGGCCATACGGCTGGAGATGGGTCCCCCGCCCATAGAGCCAGCAGGGAAAACTATGCCTTGTTCTAAAGCTCTTTGGGAACCGCTTGCGTAGCCGCACAGACCTGGGGCTGCGGGCTTTCCTGCTGCCTTCAGCCTCGACAGCACCCTTTCCCACTTGGCGCCCTATCAAGCACAAAAATGGCCTATGGCTGGAGATGGGTCCCATGCCCAAAGAGCCAGCAGGGAAAACTATGCCTTGTTCTAAAGCTCTTTGGGAACCGCTTGCGTAGCCCCACACACGTGGGGCTGCGGGCTTTCCTGCTGCCTTCAGCCTCAAAACCACCCTTTCCCACTTGGCGCTGCGCCAGGCACAAAAATGGCCATATGGCTGGAGATGGGTCCCCCGCCCAAAGAGCCAGCAGGGAAAATTATGCCTTGTTCTAAAGCTCTTTGGGAACCGCTTGCGTAGCCCCACAGACCTGGGGGCTGCGGGCTTTCCTGCTGCCTTCAAGCCTCAAA
>NW_026529877.1:0-34291 GCF_028500815.1 Rissa tridactyla
GGGCCGCGGCTCTGGCGACAGCTCCCACACCCGAAGAGCCAGGAGGGAAAGCCGTGCCTCGTTGGAAAGCTCTTTGGCAGCCGCTCGCGTGGCCCCACAGCCCGTGGGGCTGCGGGCTTTCCGGCGGCCGTCAGCCTCGGTGACACCGGCGCCCACGTGGCGCCGCCGCGCCAGCCTGCAAAGCATTTTCCGGTAGGGCCGCGGCTCTGGCGACAGCTCCCACGCCCGAAGAGCCAGGAGGGAAAGCTGTGCCTCGTTGGAAAGCTCTTTGGCAGCCGCTCGCGTGGCCCCACAGCCCGTGGGGCTGCGGGCTTTCCGGCGGCCGTCAGCCTCGGCGACACCTGCGACCACGTGGCGCCGCCGCACCAGCCTGCGAAGCATTTTCCGGTAGGGCCGCGTCTCTGGCGACAGCTCCCACGCCCGAAGAGCCAGGAGGGAAAGCCGTGCCTCGTTGGAAAGCTCTTTGGCAGCCGCTCGCGTGGCCCCACAGCCCGTGGGGCTGCGGGCTTTCCGGCGGCCATCAGCCTCGGCGCCACCGGCGCCCACGTGGCGCTCCCACGCCAGCCTGCGAAGCATTTTCCGGTAGGGCCGCGGCTCTGGCGACAGCTCCCACGCCCGAAGAGCCAGGACGGAAAGCCGTGCCTCGTTGGAAAGCTCTTTGGCAGCCGCTCGCGTGGCCCCACAGCCCGTGGGGCTGCGGGCTTTCCGGCGGCCGTCAGCCTCGGCGACACCGGCGCCGACGTGGCGCCGCCGCACCATCCTGCGAAGCATTTTCCGGTAGGGCCGCGGCTCTGGCGACAGCTCCCACGCCCGAAGAGCCAGGAGGGAAAGCCGTGTCTCGTTGGAAAGCTCTTTGGCAGCCGCTCGCGTGGCCCCACAGCCCGTGGGGCTGCGGGCTTTCCGTCGGCCGTCAGCCTCGGTGACACCGGCGCCCACGTGCCGCCGCCGCGCCAGCCTGCAAAGCATTATCCGGTAGGGAAGCGTCTCTGGCGACAGCTCCCACGCCCGAAGAGCCAGGAGGGAAAGCCGTGCCTCGTTGGAAAGCTCTTTGGCAGCCGCTCGCGTGGCCCCACAGCCCGTGGGGCTGCGGGCTTTTCGGCGGCCGTCAGCCTCGGCGACACCAGGGCACACGTGGCGCCGCCGCGCCAGCCTGCGAAGCATTTTCCGGTAGGGCCGCGGCTCTGGCGACAGCTCCCACGCCCGAAGAGCCAGGAGGGAAAGCCGTGCCTCGTTGGAAAGCTCTTTGGCAGCCGCTCGCGTGGCCCCACAGCCCGTGGGGCTGCGGGCTTTCCGGCGGCCGTCAGCCTCGGCGACACCTGCGACCACGTGGCGCCGCCGCACCAGACTGCGAAGCATTTTCCGGTAGGGCCGCGGCTCTGGCCACAGCTCCCACGCCCGAAGAGCCAGGAGGGAAAGCCGTGTCTCGTTGGAAAGCTCTTTGGCAGCCGCTCGCGTGGCCCCACAGCCCGTGGGGCTGCGGGCTTTCCGGCGGCCGTCAGCCTCGGTGACACCGGCGCCCACGTGGCGCCGCCGCACCAGCCTGCAAAGCATTTTCCGGTAGGGCCGCGTCTCTGGCGACAGCTCCCACGCCCGAAGAGCCAGGAGGGAAAGCCGTGCCTCGTTGGAAAGCTCTTTGGCAGCCGCTCGCGTGGCCCCACAGCCCGTGGGGCTGCGGGCTTTCTGGCGGCCGTCAGCATCGGCGCCACCGGCACCCAGGTGGCGTCGCCGCACCAGCCTGCGAAGCATTTTCCTGTAGGGCCGCGGCTCTGGCGACAGCGCCCACGCCCGAAGAGCCAGGAGGGAAAGCCGTGCCTCGTTGGAAAGCTCTTTGGCAGCCGCTCGCGTGGCCCCACAGCCCGTGGGGCTGCGGGCTTTCCGGCGGCCGTCAGCCTCGGCGACACCTGCGCCCACGTGGCGCCGCCGCGCCAGCCTGCGAAGCATTTTCCGGTAGGGCCGCGTCTCTGGCGACAGCTCCCACGCCCGAAGAGCCAGGAGGGAAAGCCGTGCCTCCTTGGAAAGCTCTTTGGCAGCCGCTCGCGTGGCCCCACAGCCCGTGGGGCTGCGGGCTTTCCGGCGGCCGTCAGCCTCGTCGACACAAGTGCACACGTGGCGCCGCCGCGCCAGGCTGCGAAGCATTTTCCGGTAGGGCCGCGGCTCTGGCGACAGCTCCCACGCCCGAAGAGCCAGGAGGGAAAGCCGTGCCTCGTTGGAAAGCTCTTTGGCAGCCACTCGCGTGGCCCCACAGCCCGTGGGGCTGCGGGCTTTCCGGCGGCCGTCAGCCTCGGCGACACCGGCACCCACGTGGCACCGCCGCGCCAGCCTGCGAAGCATTTTCCGGTAGGGCCGCGGCTCTGGCGACAGCTCCCACGCCCGAAGAGCCAGGAGGGAAAGCCATGCCTTGTTGGAAAGCACTTTGGCAGCCGCTCACGTGGCCCCACAGCCCGTGGGGCTGCGGGCTTTCCGGCGGCCGTCAGCCTCGGTGACACCGGCGCCCACGTTGCGCCGCTGCACCAGCCTGCAAAGCATTTTCCGGTAGGGCCGCGGCTCTGGCGACAGCTCCCACGCCCGAAGAGCCAGGAGGGAAAGCCGTGCCTCGTTGGAAATCTCTTTGGGAGCCGCTCGCGTGGCCCCACAGCCCGTGGGGCTGCGGGCTTTCTGGCGGCCGTCAGCATCGGCGCCACCGGCGCCCACGTGGCGCCGCCGCACCAGCCTGCGAAGCATTTTCCGGTAGGGCCGCGGCTCTGGCGACAGCTCCCACGCCCGAAGAGCCAGGAGGGAAAGCCGTGCCTCGTTGGAAAGCTCTTTGGCAGCCGCTCGCGTGGCCCCACAGCCCGTGGGGCTGCGGGCTTTCCGGCGGCCGTCACCCTCGGTGACACCGGCGCCCACGTGGCGCCGCCGCGCCAGCCTGCAAAGCATTTTCCGGTAGGGCCGCGGCTCTGGCGACAGCTCCCACGCCCGAAGAGCCAGGAGGGAAAGCCGTGCCTCGTTGGAAAGCTCTTTGGCAGCCGCTCGCGTGGCCCCACAGCCCGTGGGGCTGCGGGCTTTCCGGCGGCCGTCAGCCTCGGCGACACCTGCGACCACGTGGCGCCGCCGCACCAGCCTGCGAAGCATTTTCCGGTAGGGCCGCGTCTCTGGCGACAGCTCCCACGCCCGAAGAGCCAGGAGGGAAAGCCGTGCCTCGTTGGAAAGCTCTTTGGCAGCCGCTCGCGTGGCCCCACAGCCCGTGGGGCTGCGGGCTTTCCGGCGGCCATCAGCCTCGGCGCCACCGGCGCCCACGTGGCGCTCCCACGCCAGCCTGCGAAGCATTTTCCGGTAGGGCCGCGGCTCTGGCGACAGCTCCCACGCCCGAAGAGCCAGGACGGAAAGCCGTGCCTCGTTGGAAAGCTCTTTGGCAGCCGCTCGCGTGGCCCCACAGCCCGTGGGGCTGCGGGCTTTCCGGCGGCCGTCAGCCTCGGCGACACCGGCGCCGACGTGGCGCCGCCGCACCATCCTGCGAAGCATTTTCCGGTAGGGCCGCGGCTCTGGCGACAGCTCCCACGCCCGAAGAGCCAGGAGGGAAAGCCGTGTCTCGTTGGAAAGCTCTTTGGCAGCCGCTCGCGTGGCCCCACAGCCCGTGGGGCTGCGGGCTTTCCGTCGGCCGTCAGCCTCGGTGACACCGGCGCCCACGTGCCGCCGCCGCGCCAGCCTGCAAAGCATTATCCGGTAGGGCCGCGTCTCTGGCGACAGCTCCCACGCCCGAAGAGCCAGGAGGGAAAGCCGTGCCTCGTTGGAAAGCTCTTTGGCAGCCGCTCGCGTGGCCCCACAGCCCGTGGGGCTGCGGGCTTTTCGGCGGCCGTCAGCCTCGGCGACACCAGGGCACACGTGGCGCCGCCGCGCCAGCCTGCGAAGCATTTTCCGGTAGGGCCGCGGCTCTGGCGACAGCTCCCACGCCCGAAGAGCCAGGAGGGAAAGCCGTGCCTCGTTGGAAAGCTCTTTGGCAGCCGCTCGCGTGGCCCCACAGCCCGTGGGGCTGCGGGCTTTCCGGCGGCCGTCAGCCTCGGCGACACCTGCGACCACGTGGCGCCACCGCACCAGACTGCGAAGCATTTTCCGGTAGGGCCGCGGCTCTGGCCACAGCTCCCACGCCCGAAGAGCCAGGAGGGAAAGCCGTGTCTCGTTGGAAAGCTCTTTGGCAGCCGCTCGCGTGGCCCCACAGCCCGTGGGGCTGCGGGCTTTCCGGCGGCCGTCAGCCTCGGTGACACCGGCGCCCACGTGGCGCCGCCGCACCAGCCTGCAAAGCATTTTCCGGTAGGGCCGCGTCTCTGGCGACAGCTCCCACGCCCGAAGAGCCAGGAGGGAAAGCCGTGCCTCGTTGGAAAGCTCTTTGGCAGCCGCTCGCGTGGCCCCACAGCCCGTGGGGCTGCGGGCTTTCTGGCGGCCGTCAGCATCGGCGCCACCGGCACCCAGGTGGCGTCGCCGCACCAGCCTGCGAAGCATTTTCCTGTAGGGCCGCGGCTCTGGCGACAGCGCCCACGCCCGAAGAGCCAGGAGGGAAAGCCGTGCCTCGTTGGAAAGCTCTTTGGCAGCCGCTCGCGTGGCCCCACAGCCCGTGGGGCTGCGGGCTTTCCGGCGGCCGTCAGCCTCGGCGACACCTGCGCCCACGTGGCGCCGCCGCGCCAGCCTGCGAAGCATTTTCCGGTAGGGCCGCGTCTCTGGCGACAGCTCCCACGCCCGAAGAGCCAGGAGGGAAAGCCGTGCCTCCTTGGAAAGCTCTTTGGCAGCCGCTCGCGTGGCCCCACAGCCCGTGGGGCTGCGGGCTTTCCGGCGGCCGTCAGCCTCGTCGACACAAGTGCACACGTGGCGCCGCCGCGCCAGGCTGCGAAGCATTTTCCGGTAGGGCCGCGGCTCTGGCGACAGCTCCCACGCCCGAAGAGCCAGGAGGGAAAGCCGTGCCTCGTTGGAAAGCTCTTTGGCAGCCACTCGCGTGGCCCCACAGCCCGTGGGGCTGCGGGCTTTCCGGCGGCCGTCAGCCTCGGCGACACCGGCACCCACGTGGCACCGCCGCGCCAGCCTGCGAAGCATTTTCCGGTAGGGCCGCGGCTCTGGCGACAGCTCCCACGCCCGAAGAGCCAGGAGGGAAAGCCATGCCTTGTTGGAAAGCACTTTGGCAGCCGCTCACGTGGCCCCACAGCCCGTGGGGCTGCGGGCTTTCCGGCGGCCGTCAGCCTCGGTGACACCGGCGCCCACGTGGCGCCGCTGCACCAGCCTGCAAAGCATTTTCCGGTAGGGCCGCGGCTCTGGCGACAGCTCCCACGCCCGAAGAGCCAGGAGGGAAAGCCGTGCCTCGTTGGAAATCTCTTTGGGAGCCGCTCGCGTGGCCCCACAGCCCGTGGGGCTGCGGGCTTTCTGGCGGCCGTCAGCATCGGCGCCACCGGCGCCCACGTGGCGCCGCCGCACCAGCCTGCGAAGCATTTTCCGGTAGGGCCGCGGCTCTGGCGACAGCTCCCACGCCCGAAGAGCCAGGAGGGAAAGCCGTGCCTCGTTGGAAAGCTCTTTGGCAGCCGCTCGCGTGGCCCCACAGCCCGTGGGGCTGCGGGCTTTCCGGCGGCCGTCAGCCTCGGCGACACCGGCGACCATGTGGCGCCGCCGCGCCAGCCTGCGAAGCATTTTCCGGTAGGGCCGCGTCTCTGGCGACAGCTCCCACGCCCGAAGAGCCAGGAGGGAAAGCCGTGTCTCGTTGGAAAGCTCTTTGGCAGCCGCTCGCGTGGCCCCACAGCCCGTGGGGCTGTGGGCCTTCCGGCGGCCGTCAGCCTCGGTGACACCGGCGCCCACGTGGCGCCGCCGCGCCTGCCTGCGAAGCATTTTCCGGTAGGGCCGCGGCTCTGGCGACAGCTCCCACGCGCGAAGAGCCAGGAGGGAAAGCCGTGCCTCGTTGGAAAGCTCTTTGGCAGCCGCTCGCGTGGCCCCAGAGCCCGTGGGGCTGCGGGCTTTCTGGCGGCCGTCAGCATCGGCGCCACCGGCACCCCACGTGGCGTCGCCGCCACCAGCCTGCAAAGCATTTTCCTGTAGGGCCGCGGCTCTGGCAACCGCTCCCACGCCCCGAAGAGCCAGGAGGGAAAGCCGTGCCTCCTTGGAAAGCTCTTTGGCAGCCGCTCGCGTGGCCCCACAGCCCGTGGGGCTGCGGGCTTTCCGGCGGCCGTCAGCCTCGGCGACACCGGCGACCACGTCTCGCCACTGCGCCAGCCTGCGAAGCATTTTCCTGTAGGGCCGCGGCTCTGGCGACAGCTCCCACGCCCGAAGAGCCAGGAGGGAAAGCCGTGCCTCGTTGGAAAGCTCTTTGGCAGCCGCTCGCGTGGCCCCACAGCCCGTGGGGCTGCGGGCTTTCCGGCGGCCGTCAGCCTCGGCGACACCTGCGACCACGTGGCGCCGCCGCACCAGACTGCGAAGCATTTTCCGGTAGGGCCGCGGCTCTGGCCACAGCTCCCACGCCCGAAGAGCCAGGAGGGAAAGCCGTGTCTCGTTGGAAATCTCTTTGGCAGCCGCTCGCGTGGCCCCACAGCCCGTGGGGCTGCCGGCTTTCCGGCGGCCGTCAGCCTCGGTGACACCGGCGCCCACGTGGCGCCGCCGCACCAGCCTGCAAAGCATTTTCCGGTAGGGCCGCGTCTCTGGCGACAGCTCCCACGCCCGAAGAGCCAGGAGGGAAAGCCGTGCCTCGTTGGAAAGCTCTTTGGCAGCCGCTCGCATGGCCCCACAGCCCGTGGGGCTGCGGGCTTTCTGGCGGCCGTCAGCATCGGCGCCACCGGCGCCCACGTGGTGTCGCCGCACCAGCCTGCGAAGCATTTTCCGGTAGGGCCGCGTCTCTGGCGACAGCTCCCACGCCCGAAGAGCCAGGAGGGAAAGCCGTGCCTCGTTGGAAAGCTCTTTGGCAGCCCCTCACGTGGCCCCACAGCCCGTGGGGCTGCGGGCTTTCCGGCGGCCGTCAGCCTCGGCGACACCGGCGACCACGTCTCGCCGCTGTGCCAGCCTGCGAAGCATTTTCCGGTAGGGCCGCGTCTCTGGCGACAGCTCCCACGCCCGAAGAGCCAGGAGGGAAAGCCGTGCCTCGTTGGAAAGCTCTTTGGCAGCCGCTCGCGTGGCCCCACAGCCCGTGGGGCTGCGGGCTTTCCGGCGGCCGTCAGCCTCGTCGACACAGGTGCACACGTGGCGCCGCCGCGCCAGGCTGCGAAGCATTTTCCGGTAGGGCCGCGGCTCTGGCGACAGCTCCCACGCCCGAAGAGCCAGGAGGGAAAGCCGTGCCTCCTTGGAAAGCTCTTTGGCAGCCACTCGCGTGGCCCCACAGCCCGTGGGGCTGCGGGCTTTCCGGCGGCCGTCAGCATTGGCGCCACCGGCGCCCACGTGGCGCCGCCGCACCAGCCTGCAAAGCATTTTCCGGTAGGGCCGCGGCTCTGGCGACAGCTCCCACGCCCGAAGAGCCAGGAGGGAAAGCCGTGCCTCGTTGGAAAGCTCTTTGGCAGCCGCTCGCGTGGCCCCACAGCCCATGGGGCTGCGGGCTTTCCGGCGGCCGTCAGCCTCGGTGACACCGGCGCCCACGTGGCGCCGCCGCGCCAGCCTGCAAAGCATTTTCCGGTAGGGCCGCGGCTCTGGCGATAGCTCCCACGCCCCGAAGAGCCAGGAGGGAAAGCTGTGCCTCGTTGGAAAGCTCTTTGGCAGCCGCTCGCGTGGCCCCACAGCCCGTGGGGCTGCGGGCTTTCTGGCGGCCGTCAGCATCGGCGCCACGGGCACCCACGTGGCGTCGCCGCGCCAGCCTGCAAAGCATTTTCCGGTAGGGCCGCGGCTCTGGCGACAGCTCCCACGCCCGAAGAGCCAGGAGGGAAAGCCGTGCCTCGTTGGAAAGCTCTTTGGCAGCCGCTCGCGTGGCCCCACAGCCCGTGGGGGCTGCGGGCTTTCCGGCGGCCGTCAGCCTCGGCGACACCGGCGACCACGTCTCGCCGCTGCGCCAGCCTGCGAAGCATTTTCCGGTAGGGCCGCGGCTCTGGCGACAGCTCCCACGCCCCGAAGAGCCAGGAGGGAAAGCCATGCCTCGTTGGAAAGCTCTTTGGCAGCCGCTCGCGTGGCCCCACAGCCCGTGGGGCTGCGGGCTTTCCGGCGGCCGTCAGCCTCGGCGACACCTGCGACCACGTGGCGCCGCCGCACCAGCCTGCGAAGCATTTTCCGGTAGGGCCGCGTCTCTGGCGACAGCTCCCACGCCCGAAGAGCCAGGAGGGAAAGCCGTGCCTCGTTGGAAAGCTCTTTGGCAGCCGCTCGCGTGGCCCCACAGCCCGTGGGGCTGCGGGCTTTCCGGCGGCCATCAGCCTCGGCGCCACCGGCGCCCACGTGGCGCCCACACGCCAGCCTGCGAAGCATTTTTCCGGTAGGGCCGCGGCTCTGGCGACAGTTCCCACGCCCGAAGAGCCAGGAGGGAAAGCCGTGCCTCGTTGGAAAGCTCTTTGGCAGCCGCTCGCGTGGCCCCACAGCCCGTGGGGCTGCGGGCTTTCCGGCGGCCGTCAGCCTCGGCGACACCGGCGCCGACGTGCGCGCCGCCGCACCATCCTGCGAAGCATTTTCCGGTAGGGCCGCGGCTCTGGCGACAGCTCCCACGCCCGAAGAGCCAGGAGGGAAAGCCGTGCCTCGTTGGAAAGCTCTTTGGCAGCCGCTCGCGTGGCCCCACAGCCCGTGGGGCTGCGGGCTTTCCGGCGGCCGTCAGCCTCGGCGACACCGGCGACCACGTCTCGCCGCTGCGCCAGCCTGCGAAGCATTTTCCGGTAGGGCCGCGGCTCTGGCGACAGCTCCCACGCCCGAAGAGCCAGGAGGGAAAGCCATGCCTCGTTGGAAAGCTCTTTGGCAGCCGCTCGCGTGGCCCCACAGCCCGTGGGGCTGCGGGCTTTCCGGCGGCCGTCAGCCTCGGCGACACCTGCGACCACGTGGCGCCGCCGCACCAGCCTGCGAAGCATTTTCCGGTAGGGCCGCGTCTCTGGCGACAGCTCCCACGCCCGAAGAGCCAGGAGGGAAAGCCGTGCCTCGTTGGAAAGCTCTTTGGCAGCCGCTCGCGTGGCCCCACAGCCCGTGGGGGCTGCGGGGCTTTCCGGCGGCCATCAGCCTCGGCGCCACCGGCGCCCACGTGGCGCCCCCACGCCAGCCTGCGAAGCATTTTCCGGTAGGGCCGCGGCTCTGGCGACAGTTCCCACGCCCGAAGAGCCAGGAGGGAAAGCCGTGCCTCGTTGGAAAGCTCTTTGGCAGCCGCTCGCGTGGCCCCACAGCCCGTGGGGCTGCGGGCTTTCCAGCGGCCGTCAGCCTCGGCGACACCGGCGCCGACGTGGCGCCGCCGCACCATCCTGCGAAGCATTTTCCGGTAGGGCCGCGGCTCTGGCGACAGCTCCCACGCCCGGAAGAGCCAGGAGGGAAAGCCGTGCCTCGTTGGAAAGCTCTTTGGCAGCCGCTCGCGTGGCCCCACAGCCCGTGGGGCTGCGGGCTTTCCGGCGGCCATCAGCCTCGGCGCCACCGGCGCCCACGTGGCGCCCCCACGCCAGCCTGCGAAGCATTTTCCGGTAGGGCCGCGGCTCTGGCGACAGTTCCCACGCCCGAAGAGCCAGGAGGGAAAGCCGTGCCTCGTTGGAAAGCTCTTTGGCAGCCCGCTCGCGTGGGCCCCACAGCCCGTGGGGCTGCGGGCTTTCCGGCGGCCGTCAGCCTCGGCGACACCGGCGCCGACGTGGCGCCGCCGCACCATCCTGCGAAGCATTTTCCGGTAGGGGCCGCGGCTCTGGCGACAGCTCCCACGCCCGAAGAGCCAGGAGGGAAAGCCGTGCCTCGTTGGAAAGCTCTTTGGCAGCCGCTCGCGTGGCCCCACAGCCCGTGGGGCTGCGGGCTTTCCGGCGGCCGTCAGCCTCGGCGACACCGGCGACCACGTCTCGCCGCTGCGCCAGCCTGCGAAGCATTTTCCGGTAGGGCCGCGGCTCTGGCGACAGCTCCCACGCCCGAAGAGCCAGGAGGGAAAAGCCATGCCTCGTTGGAAAGCTCTTTGGCAGCCGCTCGCGTGGCCCCACAGCCCGTGGGGCTGCGGGCTTTCCGGCGGCCCGTCAGCCTCGGGCGACACCTGCGACCACGTGGCGCCGCCGCACCAGCCTGCGAAGCATTTTCCGGTAGGGCCGCGTCTCTGGCGACAGCTCCCACGCCCGAAGAGCCAGGAGGGAAAGCCGTGCCTCGTTGGAAAGCTCTTTGGCAGCCGCTCGCGTGGCCCCACAGCCCGTGGGGCTGCGGGCTTTCCGGCGGCCATCAGCCTCGGCGCCACCGGCGCCCACGTGGCGCCCCCACGCCAGCCTGCGAAGCATTTTCCGGTAGGGCCGCGGCTCTGGCGACAGTTCCCACGCCCGAAGAGCCAGGAGGGAAAGCCGTGCCTCGTTGGAAAGCTCTTTGGCAGCCGCTCGCGTGGCCCCACAGCCCGTGGGGCTGCGGGCTTTCCGTCGGCCGTCAGCCTCGGTGACACCGGCGCCCACGTGCCGCCGCCGCGCCAGCCTGCAAAGCATTATCCGGTAGGGCCGCGTCTCTGGCGACAGCTCCCACGCCCGAAGAGCCAGGAGGGAAAGCCGTGCCTCGTTGGAAAGCTCTTTGGCAGCCGCTCGCGTGGCCCCACAGCCCGTGGGGCTGCGGGCTTTTCGGCGGCCGTCAGCCTCGGCGACACCAGGGCACACGTGGCGCCGCCGCGCCAGCCTGCGAAGCATTTTCCGGTAGGGCCGCGGCTCTGGCCACAGCTCCCACGCCCGAAGAGCCAGGAGGGAAAGCCGTGCCTCGTTGGAAAGCTCTTTGGCAGCCGCTCGCGTGGCCCCACAGCCCGTGGGGCTGCGGGCTTTCCGGCGGCCGTCAGCCTCGGCGACACCTGCGACCACGTGGCGCCGCCGCACCAGACTGCGAAGCATTTTCCGGTAGGGCCGCGGCTCTGGCGACAGCTCCCACGCCCGAAGAGCCAGGAGGGAAAGCCGTGCCTCGTTGGAAAGCTCTTTGGCAGCCGCTCGCGTGGCCCCACAGCCCGTGGGGCTGCGGGCTTTCCGGCGGCCGTCAGCCTCGGCGACACCGGCGCCCACGTGGCGCCGCCGCACCAGCCTGCAAAGCATTTTCCGGTAGGGCCGCGTCTCTGGCGACAGCTCCCACGCCCGAAGAGCCAGGAGGGAAAGCCGTGCCTCATTGGAAAGCTCTTTGGCAGCCGCTCGCGTGGCCCCACAGCCCGTGGGGCTGCGGGCTTTCTGGCGGCCGTCAGCTTCGGCGCCACCGGCACCCAGGTGGCGTCGCCGCACCAGCCTGCGAAGCATTTTCCTGTAGGGCCGCGGCTCTGGCGACAGCTCCCACGCCCGAAGAGCCAGGAGGGAAAGCCGTGCCTCGTTGGAAAGCTCTTTGGCAGCCGCTCGCGTGGCCCCACAGCCCGTGGGGCTGCGGGCTTTCCGGCGGCCGTCAGCCTCGGCGACACCGGCGACCACGTCTCGCCGCTGAGCCAGCCTGCGAAGCATTTTCCGGTAGGGCCGCGTCTCTGGCGACAGCTCCCACGCCCGAAGAGCCAGGAGGGAAAGCCGTGCCTCGTTGGAAAGCTCTTTGGCAGCCGCTCGCGTGGCCCCACAGCCCGTGGGGCTGCGGGCTTTCCGGCGGCCGTCAGCCTCGGTGACACCGGCGCCCACGTGGCGCCGCCGCGCCAGCCTGCAAAGCATTTTCCGGTAGGGCCGCGGCTCTGGCGACAGCTCCCACGCCCGAAGAGCCAGGAGGGAAAGCCGTGCCTCGTTGGAAAGCTCTTTGGCAGCCGCTCGCGTGGACCCACAGCCCGTGGGGCTGCGGGCTTTCTGGCGGCCGTCAGCATCGGCGCCACCGGCACCCACGTGGTGTCGCCGCACCAGCCTGCGAAGCATTTTCCGGTAGGGCCGCGTCTCTGGCGACAGCTCCCACGCCCGAAGAGCCAGGAGGGAAAGCCGTGCCTCGTTGGAAAGCTCTTTGGCAGCCGCTCACGTGGCCCCACAGCCCGTGGGGCTGCGGGCTTTCCGGCGGCCGTCAGCCTCGGCGACACCGGCGACCACGTCTCGCCGCTGCGTCAGCCTGCGAAGCATTTTCCGGTAGGGCCGCGTCTCTGGCGACAGCTCCCACGCCCGAAGAGCCAGGAGGGAAAGCCGTGCCTCGTTGGAAAGCTCTTTGGCAGCCGCTCGCGTGGCCCCACAGCCCGTGGGGCTGCGGGCTTTCCGGCGGCCGTCAGCCTCGTCGACACAAGTGCACACGTGGCGCCGCCGCGCCAGGCTGTGAAGCATTTTCCGGTAGGGCCGCGGCTCTGGCGACAGCTCCCACGCCCGAAGAGCCAGGAGGGAAAGCCGTGCCTCGTTGGAAAGCTCTTTGGCAGCCGCTCGCGTAGCCCCACAGCCCGTGGGGCTGCGGGCTTTCTGGCGGCCGTCAGCATCGGCGCCACCGGCGCCCACGTGGCGCCGCCGCACCAGCCTGCGAAGCATTTTCCGGTAGGGCCGCGGCTCTGGCGACAGCTCCCACGCCCGAAGAGCCAGGAGGGAAAGCCGTGCCTCGTTGGAAAGCTCTTTGGCAGCCGCTCGCGTGGCCCCACAGCCCGTGGGGCTGCGGGCTTTCCGGCGGCCGTCAGCCTCGGCGACACCGGCGACCACGTCTCGCCGCTGCGCCAGCCTGCGAAGCATTTTCCGGTAGGGCCGCGGCTCTGGCGACAGCTCCCACGCCCGAAGAGCCAGGAGGGAAAGCCGTGCCTCGTTGGAAAGCTCTTTGGCAGCCGCTCGCGTGGCCCCACAGCCCATGGGGCTGCGGGCTTTCCGGCGGCCGTCAGCCTCGGCGACACCGGCGCCCACGTGGCACCGCCGCGCCAGCCTGCGAAGCATTTTCCGGTAGGGCCGCGGCTCTGGCGACAGCTCCCACGCCCGAAGAGCCAGGAGGGAAAGCCATGCCTTGTTGGAAAGCACTTTGGCAGCCGCTCACGTGGCCCCACAGCCCGTGGGGCTGCGGGCTTTCCGGCGGCCGTCAGCCTCGGTGACACCGGCGCCCACGTGGCGCCGCCGCACCAGCCTGCAAAGCATTTTGCGGTAGGGCCGCGGCTCTGGCGACAGCTCCCACGCCCGAAGAGCCAGGAGGGAAAGCCGTGCCTCGTTGGAAAGCTCTTTGGCAGCCGCTCGCGTGGCCCCACAGCCCGTGGGGCTGCGGGCTTTCTGGCGGCCGGCAGCATCGGCGCCACCGGCGCCCACGTGGCGCCGCCGCGCCAGCCTGCGAAGCATTTTCCGGTAGGGCCGCGGCTCTGGCGACAGCTCCCACGCCCGAAGAGCCAGGAGGGAAAGCCGTGCCTCGTTGGAAAGCTCTTTGGCAGCCGCTCGCGTGGCCCCACAGCCCGTGGGGCTGCGGGCTTTCCGGCGGCCGTCAGCCTCGGCGACACCGGCGACCACGTCTCCCCGCTGCGCCAGCCTGCGAAGCATTTTCCGGTAGGGCCGCGGCTCTGGTGACAACTCCCACGCCCGAAGAGCCAGGAGGGAAAGCCGTGCCTCGTTGGAAAGCTCTTTGGCAGCCGCTCGCGTGGCCCCACAGCCCATGGGGCTGCGGGCTTTCCGGCGGCCGTCAGCCTCGGTGACACCGGCGCCCACGTGGCGCCGCCGCGCCAGCCTGCAAAGCATTTTCCGGTAGGGCCGCGGCTCTGGCGATAGCTCCCACGCCCGAAGAGCCAGGAGGGAAAGCTGTGCCTCGTTGGAAAGCTCTTTGGCAGCCGCTCGCGTGGCCCCACAGCCCGTGGGGCTGCGGGCTTTCTGGCGGCCGTCAGCATCGGCGCCACGGGCACCCACGTGGCGTCGCCGCGCCAGCCTGCAAAGCATTTTCCGGTAGGGCCGCGGCTCTGGCGACAGCTCCCACGCCCGAAGAGCCAGGAGGGAAAGCCGTGCCTCGTTGGAAAGCTCTTTGGCAGCCGCTCGCGTGGCCCCACAGCCCGTGGGGCTGCGGGCTTTCCGGCGGCCGTCAGCCTCGGCGATACCGGCGACCACGTCTCGCCGCTGAGCCAGCCTGCGAAGCATTTTCCGGTAGGGCCGCGGCTCTGGCGACAGCTCCCACGCCCGAAGAGCCAGGACGGAAAGCCATGCCTCGTTGGAAAGCTCTTTGGCAGCCGCTCGCGTGGCCCCACAGCCCGTGGGGCTGCGGGCTTTCCGGCGGCCGTCAGCCTCGGCGACACCTGCGACCACGTGGCGCCGCCGCACCAGCCTGCGAAGCATTTTCCAGTAGGGCCGCGGCTCTGGCGACAGCTCCCACACCCGAAGAGCCAGGAGGGAAAGCCGTGCCTCGTTGGAAAGCTCTTTGGCAGCCGCTCGCGTGGCCCCACAGCCCGTGGGGCTGCGGGCTTTCCGGCGGCCGTCAGCCTCGGTGAAACCGGCGCCCACGTGGCGCCGCCGCGCCAGCCTGCAAAGCATTTTCCGGTAGGGCCGCGGCTCTGGCGACAGCTCCCACGCCCGAAGAGCCAGGAGGGAAAGCCGTGCCTCGTTGGAAAGCTCTTTGGCAGCCGCTCGCGTGGCCCCACAGCCCGTGGGGCTGCGGGCTTTCTGGCGGCCGTCAGCATCGGCGCCACCGGCACCCACGTGGCGTCGCCGCACCAGCCTGCGAAGCATTTTCCGGTAGGGCCGCGGCTCTGGCGACAGCTCCCACGCCCGAAGAGCCAGGAGGGAAAGCCGTGCCTCGTTGGAAAGCTCTTTGGCAGCCGCTCGCGTGGCCCCACAGCCCGTGGGGCTGCGGGCTTTCCGGCGGCCGTCAGCCTCGGCGACACCGGCGCCGACGTGGCGCCGCCGCACCATCCTGCGAAGCATTTTCCGGTAGGGCCGCGGCTCTGGCGACAGCTCCCACGCCCGAAGAGCCAGGAGGGAAAGCCGTGCCTCGTTGGAAAGCTCTTTGGCAGCCGCTCGCGTGGCCCCACAGCCCGTGGGGCTGCGGGCTTTCCGTCGGCCGTCAGCCTCGGTGACACCGGCGCCCACGTGCCGCCGCCGCGCCAGCCTGCAAAGCATTATCCGGTAGGGCCGCGTCTCTGGCGACAGCTCCCACGCCCGAAGAGCCAGGAGGGAAAGCCGTGCCTCATTGGAAAGCTCTTTGGCAGCCGCTCGCGTGGCCCCACAGCCCGTGGGGCTGCGGGCTTTTCGGCGGCCGTCAGCCTCGGCGACACCAGGGCACACGTGGCGCCGCCGCGCCAGCCTGCGAAGCATTTTCCGGTAGGGCCGCGGCTCTGGCCACAGCTCCCACGCCCGAAGAGCCAGGAGGGAAAGCCGTGCCTCGTTGGAAAGCTCTTTGGCAGCCGCTCGCGTGGCCCCACAGCCCGTGGGGCTGCGGGCTTTCCGGCGGCCGTCAGCCTCGGCGACACCTGCGACCACGTGGCGCCGCCGCACCAGACTGCGAAGCATTTTCCGGTAGGGCCGCGGCTCTGGCGACAGCTCCCACGCCCGAAGAGCCAGGAGGGAAAGCCGTGCCTCGTTGGAAAGCTCTTTGGCAGCCGCTCGCGTGGCCCCACAGCCCGTGGGGCTGCGGGCTTTCCGGCGGCCGTCAGCCTCGGTGACACCGGCGCCCACGTGGCGCCGCCGCACCAGCCTGCAAAGCATTTTCCGGTAGGGCCGCGTCTCTGGCGACAGCTCCCACGCCCGAAGAGCCAGGAGGGAAAGCCGTGCCTCATTGGAAAGCTCTTTGGCAGCCGCTCGCGTGGCCCCACAGCCCGTGGGGCTGCGGGCTTTCTGGCGGCCGTCAGCTTCGGCGCCACCGGCACCCAGGTGGCGTCGCCGCACCAGCCTGCGAAGCATTTTCCTGTAGGGCCGCGGCTCTGGCGACAGCTCCCACGCCCGAAGAGCCAGGAGGGAAAGCCGTGCCTCGTTGGAAAGCTCTTTGGCAGCCGCTCGCGTGGCCCCACAGCCCGTGGGGCTGCGGGCTTTCCGGCGGCCGTCAGCCTCGGCGACACCGGCGACCACGTCTCGCCGCTGAGCCAGCCTGCGAAGCATTTTCCGGTAGGGCCGCGTCTCTGGCGACAGCTCCCACGCCCGAAGAGCCAGGAGGGAAAGCCGTGCCTCGTTGGAAAGCTCTTTGGCAGCCGCTCGCGTGGCCCCACAGCCCGTGGGGCTGCGGGCTTTCCGGCGGCCGTCAGCCTCGGTGACACCGGCGCCCACGTGGCGCCGCCGCGCCAGCCTGCAAAGCATTTTCCGGTAGGGCCGCGGCTCTGGCGACAGCTCCCACGCCCGAAGAGCCAGGAGGGAAAGCCGTGCCTCGTTGGAAAGCTCTTTGGCAGCCGCTCGCGTGGACCCACAGCCCGTGGGGCTGCGGGCTTTCTGGCGGCCGTCAGCATCGGCGCCACCGGCACCCACGTGGTGTCGCCGCACCAGCCTGCGAAGCATTTTCCGGTAGGGCCGCGTCTCTGGCGACAGCTCCCACGCCCGAAGAGCCAGGAGGGAAAGCCGTGCCTCGTTGGAAAGCTCTTTGGCAGCCGCTCACGTGGCCCCACAGCCCGTGGGGCTGCGGGCTTTCCGGCGGCCGTCAGCCTCGGCGACACCGGCGACCACGTCTCGCCGCTGCGTCAGCCTGCGAAGCATTTTCCGGTAGGGCCGCGTCTCTGGCGACAGCTCCCACGCCCGAAGAGCCAGGAGGGAAAGCCGTGCCTCGTTGGAAAGCTCTTTGGCAGCCGCTCGCGTGGCCCCACAGCCCGTGGGGCTGCGGGCTTTCCGGCGGCCGTCAGCCTCGTCGACACAAGTGCACACGTGGCGCCGCC
Source organism: Rissa tridactyla (assembly GCF_028500815.1). Classification (NCBI taxonomy): domain Eukaryota; kingdom Metazoa; phylum Chordata; class Aves; order Charadriiformes; family Laridae; genus Rissa; species Rissa tridactyla. The sequence continues at coordinate 16,760 of NW_026529877.1, forward strand.
GCGCCAGGCTGTGAAGCATTTTCCGGTAGGGCCGCGGCTCTGGCGACAGCTCCCACGCCCGAAGAGCCAGGAGGGAAAGCCGTGCCTCGTTGGAAAGCTCTTTGGCAGCCGCTCGCGTAGCCCCACAGCCCGTGGGGCTGCGGGCTTTCTGGCGGCCGTCAGCATCGGCGCCACCGGCGCCCACGTGGCGCCGCCGCACCAGCCTGCGAAGCATTTTCCGGTAGGGCCGCGGCTCTGGCGACAGCTCCCACGCCCGAAGAGCCAGGAGGGAAAGCCGTGCCTCGTTGGAAAGCTCTTTGGCAGCCGCTCGCGTGGCCCCACAGCCCGTGGGGCTGCGGGCTTTCCGGCGGCCGTCAGCCTCGGCGACACCGGCGACCACGTCTCGCCGCTGCGCCAGCCTGCGAAGCATTTTCCGGTAGGGCCGCGGCTCTGGCGACAGCTCCCACGCCCGAAGAGCCAGGAGGGAAAGCCGTGCCTCGTTGGAAAGCTCTTTGGCAGCCGCTCGCGTGGCCCCACAGCCCATGGGGCTGCGGGCTTTCCGGCGGCCGTCAGCCTCGGCGACACCGGCGCCCACGTGGCACCGCCGCGCCAGCCTGCGAAGCATTTTCCGGTAGGGCCGCGGCTCTGGCGACAGCTCCCACGCCCGAAGAGCCAGGAGGGAAAGCCATGCCTTGTTGGAAAGCACTTTGGCAGCCGCTCACGTGGCCCCACAGCCCGTGGGGCTGCGGGCTTTCCTGGCGGCCGTCAGCCTCGGTGACACCGGCGCCCACGTGGCGCCGCCGCACCAGCCTGCAAAGCATTTTGCGGTAGGGCCGCGGCTCTGGCGACAGCTCCCACGCCCGAAGAGCCAGGAGGGAAAGCCGTGCCTCGTTGGAAAGCTCTTTGGCAGCCGCTCGCGTGGCCCCACAGCCCGTGGGGCTGCGGGCTTTCTGGCGGCCGGCAGCATCGGCGCCACCGGCGCCCACGTGGCGCCGCCGCGCCAGCCTGCGAAGCATTTTCCGGTAGGGCCGCGGCTCTGGCGACAGCTCCCACGCCCGAAGAGCCAGAGGGAAAGCCGTGCCTCGTTGGAAAGCTCTTTGGCAGCCGCTCGCGTGGCCCCACAGCCCGTGGGGCTGCGGGCTTTCCGGCGGCCGTCAGCCTCGGCGACACCGGCGACCACGTCTCCCCGCTGCGCCAGCCTGCGAAGCATTTTCCGGTAGGGCCGCGGCTCTGGCGACAACTCCCACGCCCGAAGAGCCAGGAGGGAAAGCCGTGCCTCGTTGGAAAGCTCTTTGGCAGCCGCTCGCGTGGCCCCACAGCCCATGGGGCTGCGGGCTTTCCGGCGGCCGTCAGCCTCGGTGACACCGGCGCCCGACGTGGCGCCGGCCGCGCCAGCCTGCAAAGTATTTTCCGGTAGGGCCGCGGCTCTGGCGATAGCTCCCACGCCCGAAGAGCCAGGAGGGAAAGCTGTGCCTCGTTGGAAAGCTCTTTGGCAGCCGCTCGCGTGGCCCCACAGCCCGTGGGGCTGCGGGCTTTCTGGCGGCCGTCAGCATCGGCGCCACGGGCACCCACGTGGCGTCGCCGCGCCAGCCTGCAAAGCATTTTCCGGTAGGGCCGCGGCTCTGGCGACAGCTCCCACGCCCGAAGAGCCAGGAGGGAAAGCCGTGCCTCGTTGGAAAGCTCTTTGGCAGCCGCTCGCGTGGCCCCACAGCCCGTGGGGCTGCGGGCTTTCCGGCGGCCGTCAGCCTCGGCGACACCGGCGACCACGTCTCGCCGCTGAGCCAGCCTGCGAAGCATTTTCCGGTAGGGCCGCGGCTCTGGCGACAGCTCCCACGCCCGAAGAGCCAGGACGGAAAGCCATGCCTCGTTGGAAAGCTCTTTGGCAGCCGCTCGCGTGGCCCCACAGCCCGTGGGGCTGCGGGCTTTCCGGCGGCCGTCAGCCTCGGCGACACCTGCGACCACGTGGCGCCGCCGCACCAGCCTGCGAAGCATTTTCCAGTAGGGCCGCGGCTCTGGCGACAGCTCCCACACCCGAAGAGCCAGGAGGGAAAGCCGTGCCTCGTTGGAAAGCTCTTTGGCAGCCGCTCGCGTGGCCCCACAGCCCGTGGGGCTGCGGGCTTTCCGGCGGCCGTCAGCCTCGGTGACACCGGCGCCCACGTGGCGCCGCCGCGCCAGCCTGCAAAGCATTTTCCGGTAGGGCCGCGGCTCTGGCGACAGCTCCCACGCCCGAAGAGCCAGGAGGGAAAGCCGTGCCTCGTTGGAAAGCTCTTTGGCAGCCGCTCGCGTGGCCCCACAGCCCGTGGGGCTGCGGGCTTTCTGGCGGCCGTCAGCATCGGCGCCACCGGCACCCACGTGGCGTCGCCGCACCAGCCTGCGAAGCATTTTCCGGTAGGGCCGCGGCTCTGGCGACAGCTCCCACGCCCGAAGAGCCAGGAGGGAAAGCCGTGCCTCGTTGGAAAGCTCTTTGGCAGCCGCTCGCGTGGCCCCACAGCCCGTGGGGCTGCGGGCTTTCCGGCGGCCGTCAGCCTCGGCGACACCGGAGCCCACGTGGCGCCCCTGCGCCAGGCTGCGAAGCATTTTCCGGTAGGGCCGCGGCTCTGGCGACAGCTCCCACACCCGAAGAGCCAGGTGGGAAAGCCGTGCCTCGTTGGAAAGCTCTTTGGCAGCCGCTCGCGTGGCCCCACAGCCCGTGGGGCTGCGGGCTTTCCGGCGGCCGTCAGCCTCGGCGACACCTGCGACCACGTGGCGCCGCCGCACCAGCCTGCGAAGCATTTTCCGGTAGGGCCGCGTCTCTGGCGACAGCTCCCACGCCCGAAGAGCCAGGAGGGAAAGCCGTGCCTCGTTGGAAAGCTCTTTGGCAGCCGCTCGCGTGGCCCCACAGCCCGTGGGGCTGCGGGCTTTCCGGCGGCCATCAGCCTCGGCGCCACCGGCGCCCACGTGGCGCCCCCACGCCAGCCTGCGAAGCATTTTCCGGTAGGGCCGCGGCTCTGGCGACAGCTCCCACGCCCGAAGAGCCAGGAGGGAAAGCCGTGCATCCTTGGAAAGCTCTTTGGCAGCCGCTCGCGTGGTCCCACAGCCCGTGGGGCTGCGGGCTTTCCGGCGGCCGTCAGCCTCGGCGACACCGGCGCCCACGTGGCGCCGCCGCACCATCCTGCGAAGCATTTTCCGGTAGGGCCGCGGCTCTGGCGACAGCTCCCACGCCCGAAGAGCCAGGAGGGAAAGCCGTGTCTCGTTGGAAAGCTCTTTGGCAGCCGCTCGCGTGGCCCCACAGCCCGTGGGGCTGCGGGCTTTCCGTCGGCCGTCAGCCTCGGTGACACCGGCGCCCACGTGCCGCCGCCGCGCCAGCCTGCAAAGCATTATCCGGTAGGGCCGCGTCTCTGGCGACAGCTCCCACGCCCGAAGAGCCAGGAGGGAAAGCCGTGCCTCGTTGGAAAGCTCTTTGGCAGCCGCTCGCGTGGCCCCACAGCCCGTGGGGCTGCGGGCTTTTCGGCGGCCGTCAGCCTCGGCGACACCAGGGCACACGTGGCGCCGCCGCGCCAGCCTGCGAAGCATTTTCCGGTAGGGCCGCGTCTCTGGCGACAGCTCCCACGCCCGAAGAGCCAGGAGGGAAAGCCGTGCCTCCTTGGAAAGCTCTTTGGCAGCCGCTCGCGTGGCCCCACAGCCCGTGGGGCTGCGGGCTTTCCGGCGGCCGTCAGCCTCGGTGACACCGTCGTCCACGTGGCGCCGCCGCGCCAGCCTGCGAAGCATTTTCCGGTAGGGCCGCATCTCTGGCGACAGCTCCCACGCCCGAAGAGCCAGGAGGGAAAGCCGTGCCTCGTTGGAAAGCTCTTTGGCAGCCGCTCGCGTGGCCCCACAGCCCGTGGGGCTGCGGGCTTTCCGGCGGCCGTCAGCCTCGGCGACACCGGCGCCCACGTGGCTCCGCCGCGCCAGCCTGCAAAGCATTTTCCGGTAGGGCCGCGTCTCTGGCGACAGCTCCCACGCCCGAAGAGCCAGGAGGGAAAGCCGTGCCTCGTTGGAAAGCTCTTTGGCAGCCGCTCGCGTGGCCCCACAGCCCGTGGGGCTGCGGGCTTTCCGGCGGCCATCAGCCTCGGCGACACCGGCGACCATGTGGCGCCGCCGCACCATACTGCGAAGCATTTTCCGGTAGGGCCGCGGCTCTGGCGACAGCTCCCACGCCCGAAGAGCCAGGAGGGAAAGCCGTGTCTCGTTGGAAAGCTCTTTGGCAGCCGCTCGCGTGGCCCCACAGCCCGTGGGGCTGCGGGCTTTCCGGCGGCCGTCAGCCTCGGTGACACCGGCGCCCACGTGCCGCCGCCGCGCCAGCCTGCAAAGCATTATCCGGTAGGGCCGCGGCTCTGGCGACAGCTCCCACGCCCGAAGAGCCAGGAGGGAAAGCTGTGCCTCCTTGGAAAGCTCTTTGGCAGCCGCTCGCGTGGCCCCACAGCCCGTGGGGCTGCGGGCTTTTCGGCGGCCGTCAGCCTCGGCGACACCAGGGCACACGTGGCGCCGCCGCGCCAGCCTGCGAAGCATTTTCCGGTAGGGCCGCGTCTCTGGCGACAGCTCCCACGCCCGAAGAGCCAGGAGGGAAAGCCGTGCCTCGTTGGAAAGCTCTTTGGCAGCCGCTCGCGTGGACCCACAGCCCGTGGGGCTGCGGGCTTTTCGGCGGCCGTCAGCCTCGGCGAGACCTGCGACCACGTGGCGCCGCCGCACCAGCCTGCGAAGCATTTTCCGGTAGGGCCGCGGCTCTGGCGACAGCTCCCACGCCCGAAGAGCCAGGAGGGAAAGCCGTGCCTCGTTGGAAAGCTCTTTGGCAGCCGCTCGCGTGGCCCCACAGCCCGTGGGGCTGCGGGCTTTCCGGCGGCCATCAGCCTCGGCGCCACCGGCGCCCACGTGGCGCCCCCACGCCAGCCTGCGAAGCATTTTCCGGTAGGGCCACGGCTCTGGCGAGAGCTCCCACGCCCGAAGAGCCAGGACGGAAAGCCGTGCCTCGTTGGAAAGCTCTTTGGCAGCTGCTCGCATGGCCCCACAGCCCGTGGGGCTGCGGGCTTTCCGGCGGCCGTCAGCCTCGGCGACACCGGCGCCGACGTGGCGCCGCCGCACCATCCTGCGAAGCATTTTCCGGTAGGGCCGCGGCTCTGGCGACAGCTCCCACGCCCGAAGAGCCAGGAGGGAAAGCCGTGTCTCGTTGGAAAGCTCTTTGGCAGCCGCTCGCGTGGCCCCACAGCCCGTGGGGCTGCGGGCTTTCCGTCGGCCGTCAGCCTCGGTGACACCGGCGCCCACGTGCCGCCGCCGCGCCAGCCTGCAAAGCATTATCCGGTAGGGCCGCGTCTCTGGCGACAGCTCCCACGCCCAAAGAGCCAGGAGGGAAAGCCGTGCCTCGTTGGAAAGCTCTTTGGCAACCGCTCGCGTGGCCCCACAGCCCGTGGGGCTGCGGGCTTTTCGGCGGCCGTCAGCCTCGGCGACACCAGGGCACACGTGGCGCCGCCGCGCCAGCCTGCGAAGCATTTTCCGGTAGGGCCGCAGCTCTGGTGACAGCTCCCACGCCCGAAGAGCCAGGAGGGAAAGCCGTGCCTCGTTGGAAAGCTCTTTGGCAGCCGCTCGCGTGGCCCCACAGCCCGTGGGGCTGCGGGCTTTTCGGCGGCCGTCAGCCTCGGCGACACCAGTGCCCACGTGGCGCTGCCGCGCCAGCCTGCGAAGCATTTTCCGGTAGGGCCGCGTCTCTGGCGACAGCTCCCACGCCCGAAGAGCCAGGACGGAAAGCCGTGCCTCGTTGGAAAGCTCTTTGGCAGCCGCTCACGTGGCCCCACAGCCCGTGGGGCTGCGGGCTTTCCGGCGGCCGTCAGCCTCGGCGACACCGGCGCCCACGTGGCTCCGCCGCGCCAGCCTGCGAAGCATTTTCCGGTAGGGCCGCGTCTCTGGCGACAGCTCCCACGCCCGAAGAGCCAGGAGGGAAAGCCGTGCCTCCTTGGAAAGCTCTTTGGCAGCCGCTCGCGTGGCCCCACAGCCCGTAGGGCTGCGGGCTTTCTGGCGGCCGTCAGCATCGGCGCCACCGGCGCCCACGTGGCGCCGCCGCACCAGCCTGCGAAGCATTTTCCGGTAGGGCCGCGGCTCTGGCGACAGCTCCCACGCCAAAAGAGCCAGGAGGGAAAGCCATGCCTTGTTGGAAAGCACTTTGGCAGCCGCTCACGTGGCCCCACAGCCCGTGGGGCTGCGGGCTTTCCGGCGGCCGTCAGCCTCGGTGACACCGGCGCCCACGTGGCGCCGCCGCACCAGCCTGCAAAGCATTTTGTGGTAGGGCCGCGGCTCTGGCGACAGCTCCCACGCCCGAAGAGCCAGGAGGGAAAGCCGTGCCTCGTTGGAAAGCTCTTTGGCAGCCGCTCGCGTGGCCCCACAGCCCGTGGGGCTGCGGGCTTTCTGGCGGCCGTCAGCATCGGCGCCACCGGCGCCCACGTGGCGCCGCCGCACCAGCCTGCGAAGCATTTTCCGGTAGGGCCGCGGCTCTGGCGACAGCTCCCACGCCCGAAGAGCCAGGAGGGAAAGCCGTGCCTCGTTGGAAAGCTCTTTGGCAGCCGCTCGCGTGGCCCCACAGCCCATGGGGCTGCGGGATTTCCGGCGGCCGTCAGCCTCGGTGACACCGGCGCCCACGTGGCGCCGCCGCGCCAGCCTGCAAAGCATTTTCCGGTAGGGCCGCGTCTCTGGCGATAGCTCCCACGCCCGAAGAGCCAGGAGGGAAAGCTGTGCCTCGTTGGAAAGCTCTTTGGCAGCCGCTCGCGTGGCCCCACAGCCCGTGGGGCTGCGGGCTTTCTGGCGGCCGTCAGCATCGGCGCCACGGGCACCCACGTGGCGTCGCCGCGCCAGACTGCAAAGCATTTTCCGGTAGGGCCGCAGCTCTGGCGACAGCTCCCACGCCCGAAGAGCCAGGAGGGAAAGCCGTGCCTCCTTGGAAAGCTCTTTGGCAGCCGCTCGCGTGGCCCCACAGCCCGTGGGGCTGCGGGCTTTCCGGCGGCCGTCAGCCTCGGCGACACCTGCGACCACGTGGCGCCGCTGCGCCAGCCTGCGAAGCATTTTCCGTTAGGGCCGCGGCTCTGGCGACAGCTCCCACGCCCGAAGAGCCAGGAGGGAAAGCCGTGCCTCGTTGGAAACCTCTTTGGCAGCCGCTCGCGTGGCCCCACAGCCCGTGGGGCTGCGGGCTTTCCGGCGGCCGTCAGCCTCGGCGACACCGGCGACCACGTCTCGCCGCTGCGCCAGCCTGCGAAGCATTTTCCGGTAGGGCCGCGGCTCTGGCGACAGCTCCCACGCCCGAAGAGCCAGGAGGGAAAGCCATGCCTCGTTGGAAAGCTCTTTGGCAGCCGCTCGCGTGGCCCCACAGCCCGTGGGGCTGCGGGCTTTCCGGCGGCCGTCAGCCTCGGCGACACCGGCGACCACGTGGCGCCGCCGAACCAGCCTGCGAAGCATTTTCCAGTAGGGCCGCGGCTCTGGCGACAGCTCCCACGCCCGAAGAGCCAGGAGGGAAAGCCGTGTCTCGTTGGAAAGCTCTTTGGCAGCCGCTCGCGTGGCCCCACAGCCCGTGGGGCTGCGGGCTTTCCGGCGGCCGTCAGCCTCGGCGACACCGGCGACCATGTGGCGCCACCGCGCCAGCCTGCGAAGCATTTTCCGGTAGGGCAGCGGCTCTGGCGACAGCTCCCACGCCCGAAGAGCCAGGAGGGAAAGCCGTGTCTCGTTGGAAAGCTCTTTGGCAGCCGCTCGCGTGGCCCCACAGCCCGTGGGGCTGTGGGCCTTCCGGCGGCCGTCAGCCTCGGTGACACCGGCGCCCACGTGGCGCCGCCGCGCCAGCCTGCGAAGCATTTTCCGGTAGGGCCGCGGCTCTGGCGACAGCTCCCACGCGCGAAGAGCCAGGAGGGAAAGCCGTGCCTCGTTGGAAAGCTCTTTGGCAGCCGCTCGCGTGGCCCCAGAGCCCGTGGGGCTGCGGGCTTTCTGGCGGCCGTCAGCATCGGCGCCACCGGCACCCACGTGGCGTCGCCGCACCAGCCTGCAAAGCATTTTCCTGTAGGGCCGCGGCTCTGGCGACCGCTCCCACGCCCGAAGAGCCAGGAGGGAAAGCCGTGCCTCCTTGGAAAGCTCTTTGGCAGCCGCTCGCGTGGCCCCACAGCCCGTGGGGCTGCGGGCTTTCCGATGGCCGTCAGCCTCGGTGACACCTGCGACCACGTGGCGCCGCCGCGCCAGCCTGCGAAGCATTTTCCGGTAGGGCCGCGGCTCTGGCGACAGCTCCCACGCCCGAAGAGCCAGGAGGGAAAGCCGTGCCTCGTTGGAAAGCTCTTTGGCAGCCGCTCGCGTGGCCCCACAGCCCGTGGGGCTGCGGGCTTTCCGGCGGCCGTCAGCCTCGGTGACACCGGCGCCCACGTGGCGCCGCCGCGCCAGCCTGCAAAGCATTTTCCGGTAGGGCCGCGGCTCTGGCGACAGCTCCCACGCCCGAAGAGCCAGGAGGGAAAGCCGTGCCTCGTTGGAAAGCTCTTTGGCAGCCGCTCGCGTGGCCCCACTGCCCGTGGGGCTGCGGGCTTTCCGGCGGCCGTCAGCCTCGGCGACACCGGCGCCAACGTGGCGCCCCTGCGCCAGGCTGCGAAGCATTTTCCGGTAGGGCCGCGGCTCTGGCGACAGCTCCCAAACCCGAAGAGCCAGGTGGGAAAGCCGTGCCTCGTTGGAAAGCTCTTTGGCAGCCGCTCGCGTGGCCCCACAGCCCGTGGGGCTGCGGGCTTTCCGATGGCCGTCAGCCTCGGCGACACCTGCGACCACGTGGCGCCGCCGCACCAGCCTGCGAAGCATTTTCCGGTAGGGCCGCGTCTCTGGCGACAGCTCCCACGCCCGAAGAGCCAGGAGGGAATGCCGTGCCTCGTTGGAAAGCTCTTTGGCAGCCGCTCGCGTGGCCCCACAGCCCGTGGGGCTGCGGGCTTTCCGGCGGCCATCAGCCTCGGCGCCACCGGCGCCCACGTGGCGCCCCCACGCCAGCCTGCGAAGCATTTTCCGGTAGGGCCGCGGCTCTGGCGACAGCTCCCACGCCCGAAGAGCCAGGACGGAAAGCCGTGCCTCGTTGGAAAGCTCTTTGGCAGCCGCTCGCGTGGCCCCACAGCCCGTGGGGCTGCGGGCTTTCCGGCGGCCGTCAGCCTCGGCGACACCGGCGCCGACGTGGCGCCGCCGCACCATCCTGCGAAGCATTTTCCGGTAGGGCCGCGGCTCTGGCGACAGCTCCCACGCCCGAAGAGCCAGGAGGGAAAGCCGTGCCTCGTTGGAAAGCTCTTTGGCAGCCGCTCGCGTGGCCCCACAGCCCGTGGGGCTGCGGGCTTTCCGTCGGCCGTCAGCCTCGGTGACACCGGCGCCCACGTGCCGCCGCCGCGCCAGCCTGCAAAGCATTATCCGGTAGGGCCGCGTCTCTGGCGACAGCTCCCACGCCCGAAGAGCCAGGAGGGAAAGCCGTGTCTCGTTGGAAAGCTCTTTGGCAGCCGCTCGCGTGGCCCCACAGCCCGTGGGGCTGCGGGCTTTTCGGCGGCCGTCAGCCTCGGCGACACCAGGGCACACGCGGCGCCGCCGCACCAGACTGCGAAGCATTTTCCGGTAGGGCCGCGGCTCTGGCCACAGCTCCCACGCCCGAAGAGCCAGGAGGGAAAGCCGTGCCTCCTTGGAAAGCTCTTTGGCAGCCGCTCGCGTGGCCCCACAGCCCGTGGGGCTGCGGGCTTTCCGGCGGCCGTCAGCCTCGGCGACACCGGCGACCACGTCTCGCCACTGCGCCAGCCTGCAAAGCATTTTCCTGTAGGGCCGCGTCTCTGGCGACAGCTCCCACGCCCGAAGAGCCAGGAGGGAAAGCCGTGCCTCGTTGGAAAGCTCTTTGGCAGCCGCTCGCGTGGCCCCACAGCCCGTGGGGCTGCGGGCTTTCTGGCGGCCGTCAGCATCGGCGCCACCGGCACCCACGTGGCGTCGCCGCACCAGCCTGCGAAGCATTTTCCGGTAGGGCCGCGGCTCTGGCGACAGCTCCCACACCCGAAGAGCCAGGAGGGAAAGCCGTGCCTCGTTGGAAAGCTCTTTGGCAGCCGCTCGCGTGGCCCCACCTCCCGTGGGGCTGCGGGCTTTCCGGCGGCCGTCAGCCTCGGCGACACCGGCGCCCACGTGGCGCCCCTGCGCCAGGCTGCGAAGCATTTTCCGGTAGGGCCGCGGCTCTGGCGACAGCTCCCACACCCGAAGAGCCAGGTGGGAAAGCCGTGCCTCGTTGGAAAGCTCTTTGGCAGCCGCTCGCGTGGCCCCACAGCCCGTGGGGCTGCGGGCTTTCCGGCGGCCGTCAGCCTCGGCGACACCTGCGACCACGTGGCGCCGCCGCACCAGCCTGCGAAGCATTTTCCGGTAGGGCCGCGTCTCTGGCGACAGCTCCCACGCCCGAAGAGCCAGGAGGGAAAGCCGTGCCTCGTTGGAAAGCTCTTTGGCAGCCGCTCGCGTGGCCCCACAGCCCGTGGGGCTGCGGGCTTTCCGGCGGCCATCAGCCTCGGCGCCACCGGCGCCCACGTGGCGCCCCCACGCCAGCCTGCGAAGCATTTTCCGGTAGGGCCGCGGCTCTGGCGACAGCTCCCACGCCCGAAGAGCCAGGAGGGAAAGCCGTGCCTCGTTGGAAAGCTCTTTGGCAGCCGCTCGCGTGGCCCCACAGCCCGTGGGGCTGCGGGCTTTCCGGCGGCCGTCAGCCTCGGCGACACCGGCGCCGACGTGGCGCCGCCGCACCATCCTGCGAAGCATTTTCCGGTAGGGCCGCGGCTCTGGCGACAGCTCCCACGCCCGAAGAGCCAGGAGGGAAAGCCGTGCCTCGTTGGAAAGCTCTTTGGCAGCCGCTCGCGTGGCCCCACAGCCCGTGAGGCTGCGGGCTTTCCCTCGGCCGTCAGCCTCGGTGACACAGGCGCCCACGTGCCGCCGCCGCGCCAGCCTGCAAAGCATTATCCGGTAGGGCCGCGTCTCTGGCGACAGCTCCCACGCCCGAAGAGCCAGGAGGGAAAGCCGTGCCTCGTTGGAAAGCTCTTTGGCAGCCGCTCGCGTGGCCCCACAGCCCGTGGGGCTGCGGGCTTTTCGGCGGCCGTCAGCCTCGGCGACACCAGGGCACACGTGGCGCCGCCGCGCCAGCCTGCGAAGCATTTTCCGGTAGGGCCGCGGCTCTGGCCACAGCTCCCACGCCCGAAGAGCCAGGAGGGAAAGCCGTGCCTCGTTGGAAAGCTCTTTGGCAGCCGCTCGCGTGGCCCCACAGCCCGTGGGGCTGCGGGCTTTCCGGCGGCCGTCAGCCTCGGCGACACCTGCGACCACGTGGCGCCGCCGCACCAGACTGCGAAGCATTTTCCGGTAGGGCCGCGGCTCTGGCGACAGCTCCCACGCCCGAAGAGCCAGGAGGGAAAGCCGTGTCTCGTTGGAAAGCTCTTTGGCAGCCGCTCGCGTGGCCCCACAGCCCGTGGGGCTGCGGGCTTTCCGGCGGCCGTCAGCCTCGGTGACACCGGCGCCCACGTGGCGCCGCCGCACCAGCCTGCAAAGCATTTTCCGGTAGGGCCGCGTCTCTGGCGACAGCTCCCACGCCCGAAGAGCCAGGAGGGAAAGCCGTGCCTCGTTGGAAAGCTCTTTGGCAGCCGCTCGCGTGGCCCCACAGCCCGTGGGGCTGCGGGCTTTCTGGCGGCCGTCAGCTTCGGCGCCACCGGCACCCAGGTGGCGTCGCCGCACCAGCCTGCGAAGCATTTTCCTGTAGGGCCGCGGCTCTGGCGACAGCTCCCACGCCCGAAGAGCCAGGAGGGAAAGCCGTGCCTCGTTGGAAAGCTCTTTGGCAGCCGCTCGCGTGGCCCCACAGCCCGTGGGGCTGCGGGCTTTCCGGCGGCTGTCAGCCTCGGCGACACCGGCGACCACGTCTCGCCGCTGAGCCAGCCTGCGAAGCATTTTCCGGTAGGGCCGCGTCTCTGTCGACAGCTCCCACGCCCGAAGAGCCAGGAGGGAAAGCCGTGCCTCGTTGGAAAGCTCTTTGGCAGCCGCTCGCGTGGCCCCACAGCCCGTGGGGCTGTGGGCTTTCCGGCGGCCGTCAGCCTCGGTGACACCGGCGCCCACGTGCCGCCGCCGCGCCAGCCTGCAAAGCATTATCCGGTAGGGCCGCGGCTCTGGCGACAGCTCCCACGCCCGAAGAGCCAGGAGGGAAAGCCGTGCCTCGTTGGAAAGCTCTTTGCCAGCCGCTCGCGTGGCCCCACAGCCCGTGGGGCTGCGGTCTTTCCGGCGGCCGTCAGCATCGGCGCCACCGGCACCCACGTGGTGTCGCCGCACCAGCCTGCGAAGCATTTTCCGGTAGGGCCGCGTCTCTGGCGACAGCTCCCACGCCCGAAGAGCCAGGAGGGAAAGCCGTGCCTCGTTGGAAAGCTCTTTGGCAGCCGCTCACGTGGCCCCACAGCCCGTGGGGCTGCGGGCTTTCCGGCGGCCGTCAGCCTCGGCGACACCGGCGACCACGTCTCGCCGCTGCGCCAGCCTGCGAAGCATTTTCCGGTAGGGCCGCGTCTCTGGCGACAGCTCCCACGCCCGAAGAGCCAGGAGGGAAAGCCGTGCCTCGTTGGAAAGCTCTTTGGCAGCCGCTCGCGTGGCCCCACAGCCCGTGGGGCTGCGGGCTTTCCGGCGGCCGTCAGCCTCGTCGACACAAGTGCACACGTGGCGCCGCCGCGCCAGCCTGCGAAGCATTTTCCGGTAGGGCCGCGGCTCTGGCGACAGCTCCCACGCCCGAAGAGCCAGGAGGGAAAGCCGTGCCTCCTTGGAAAGCTCTTTGGCAGCCGCTCGCGTGGCCCCACAGCCCGTGGGGCTGCGGGCTTTCCGGCGGCCGTCAGCCTCGGTGACACCGGCGCCCACGTGGCACCGCCGCGCCAGCCTGCGAAGCATTTTCCGGTAGGGCCGCGGCTCTGGCGACAGCTCCCACGCCCGAAGAGCCAGGAGGGAAAGCCATGCCTTGTTGGAAAGCACTTTGGCAGCCGCTCACGTGGCCCCACAGCCCGTGGGGCTGCGGGCTTTCCGGCGGCCGTCAGCCTCGGTGACACCGGCGCCCACGTGGCGCCGCCGCACCAGCCTGCAAAGCATTTTCCGGTAGGGCCGCGGCTCTGGCGACAGCTCCCACGCCCGAAGAGCCAGGAGGGAAAGCCGTGCCTCGTTGGAAAGCTCTTTGGCAGCCGCTCGCGTGGCCCCACAGCCCGTGAGGCTGCGGGCTTTCCCTCGGCCGTCAGCCTCGGTGACACAGGCGCCCACGTGCCGCCGCCGCGCCAGCCTGCAAAGCATTATCCGGTAGGGCCGCGTCTCTGGCGACAGCTCCCACGCCCGAAGAGCCAGGAGGGAAAGCCGTGCCTCGTTGGAAAGCTCTTTGGCAGCCGCTCGCGTGGCCCCACAGCCCGTGGGGCTGCGGGCTTTTCGGCGGCCGTCAGCCTCGGCGACACCAGGGCACACGTGGCGCCGCCGCGCCAGCCTGCGAAGCATTTTCCGGTAGGGCCGCGGCTCTGGCCACAGCTCCCACGCCCGAAGAGCCAGGAGGGAAAGCCGTGCCTCGTTGGAAAGCTCTTTGGCAGCCGCTCGCGTGGCCCCACAGCCCGTGGGGCTGCGGGCTTTCCGGCGGCCGTCAGCCTCGGCGACACCTGCGACCACGTGGCGCCGCCGCACCAGACTGCGAAGCATTTTCCGGTAGGGCCGCGGCTCTGGCGACAGCTCCCACGCCCGAAGAGCCAGGAGGGAAAGCCGTGTCTCGTTGGAAAGCTCTTTGGCAGCCGCTCGCGTGGCCCCACAGCCCGTGGGGCTGCGGGCTTTCCGGCGGCCGTCAGCCTCGGTGACACCGGCGCCCACGTGGCGCCGCCGCACCAGCCTGCAAAGCATTTTCCGGTAGGGCCGCGTCTCTGGCGACAGCTCCCACGCCCGAAGAGCCAGGAGGGAAAGCCGTGCCTCGTTGGAAAGCTCTTTGGCAGCCGCTCGCGTGGCCCCACAGCCCGTGGGGCTGCGGGCTTTCTGGCGGCCGTCAGCTTCGGCGCCACCGGCACCCAGGTGGCGTCGCCGCACCAGCCTGCTAAGCATTTTCCTGTAGGGCCGCGGCTCTGGCGACAGCTCCCACGCCCGAAGAGCCAGGAGGGAAAGCCGTGCCTCGTTGGAAAGCTCTTTGGCAGCCGCTCGCGTGGCCCCACAGCCCGTGGGGCTGCGGGCTTTCCGGCGGCTGTCAGCCTCGGCGACACCGGCGACCACGTCTCGCCGCTGAGCCAGCCTGCGAAGCATTTTCCGGTAGGGCCGCGTCTCTGTCGACAGCTCCCACACCCGAAGAGCCAGGAGGGAAAGCCGTGCCTCGTTGGAAAGCTCTTTGGCAGCCGCTCGCGTGGCCCCACAGCCCGTGGGGCTGTGGGCTTTCCGGCGGCCGTCAGCCTCGGTGACACCGGCGCCCACGTGCCGCCGCCGCGCCAGCCTGCAAAGCATTATCCGGTAGGGCCGCGGCTCTGGCGACAGCTCCCACGCCCGAAGAGCCAGGAGGGAAAGCCGTGCCTCGTTGGAAAGCTCTTTGCCAGCCGCTCGCGTGGCCCCACAGCCCGTGGGGCTGCGGGCTTTCCGGCGGCCGTCAGCATCGGCGCCACCGGCACCCACGTGGTGTCGCCGCACCAGCCTGCGAAGCATTTTCCGGTAGGGCCGCGTCTCTGGCGACAGCTCCCACGCCCGAAGAGCCAGGAGGGAAAGCCGTGCCTCGTTGGAAAGCTCTTTGGCAGCCGCTCACGTGGCCCCACAGCCCGTGGGGCTGCGGGCTTTCCGGCGGCCGTCAGCCTCGGCGACACCGGCGACCACGTCTCGCCGCTGCGCCAGCCTGCGAAGCATTTTCCGGTAGGGCCGCGTCTCTGGCGACAGCTCCCACGCCCGAAGAGCCAGGAGGGAAAGCCGTGCCTCGTTGGAAAGCTCTTTGGCAGCCGCTCGCGTGGCCCCACAGCCCGTGGGGCTGCGGGCTTTCCGGCGGCCGTCAGCCTCGTCGACACAAGTGCACACGTGGCGCCGCCGCGCCAGCCTGCGAAGCATTTTCCGGTAGGGCCGCGGCTCTGGCGACAGCTCCCACGCCCGAAGAGCCAGGAGGGAAAGCCGTGCCTCCTTGGAAAGCTCTTTGGCAGCCGCTCGCGTGGCCCCACAGCCCGTGGGGCTGCGGGCTTTCCGGCGGCCGTCAGCCTCGGTGACACCGGCGCCCACGTGGCACCGCCGCGCCAGCCTGCGAAGCATTTTCCGGTAGGGCCGCGGCTCTGGCGACAGCTCCCACGCCCGAAGAGCCAGGAGGGAAAGCCATGCCTTGTTGGAAAGCACTTTGGCAGCCGCTCACGTGGCCCCACAGCCCGTGGGGCTGCGGGCTTTCCGGCGGCCGTCAGCCTCGGTGACACCGGCGCCCACGTGGCGCCGCCGCACCAGCCTGCAAAGCATTTTGCGGTAGGGCCGCGGCTCTGGCGACAGCTCCCACGCCCGAAGAGCCAGGAGGGAAAGCCGTGCCTCGTTGGAAAGCTCTTTGGCAGCCGCTCGCGTGGCCCCACAGCCCGTGGGGCTGCGGGCTTTCTGGCGGCCGTCAGCATCGGCGCCACCGGCGCCCACGTGGCGCCGCCGCACCAGCCTGCGAAGCATTTTCCGGTAGGGCCGCGGCTCTGGCGACAGCTCCCACGCCCGAAGAGCCAGGACGGAAAGCCGTGCCTCGTTGGAAAGCTCTTTGGCAGCCGCTCGCGTGGCCCCATAGCCCGTGGGGCTGCGGGCTTTCCGGCGGCCGTCAGCCTCGGCGACACCGGCGACCACGTCTCGCCGCTGCGCCAGCCTGCGAAGCATTTTCCGGTAGGGCCGCGGCTCTGGCGACAGCTCCCACGCCCGAAGAGCCAGGAGGGAAAGCCGTGCCTCGTTGGAAAGCTCTTTGGCAGCCGCTCGCGTGGCCCCACAGCCCATGGGGCTGCGGGCTTTCCGGCGGCCGTCATCCTCGGTGACACCGGCGCCCACGTGGCGCCACCTCGCCAGCCTGCAAAGCATTTTCCGGTAGGGCCGCGGCTCTGGCGATAGCTCCCACGCCCGAAGAGCCAGGAGGGAAAGCTGTGCCTTGTTGGAAAGCTCTTTGGCAGCCGCTCGCGTGGCCCCACAGCCCGTGGGGCTGCGGGCTTTCTGGCGGCCGTCAGCATCGGCGCCACGGGCACCCACGTGGCGTCACCGCGCCAGCCTGCAAAGCATTTTCCGGTAGGGCCGCGTCTCTGGCGACAGCTCCCACGCCCGAAGAGCCAGGAGGGAAAGCCGTGCCTCGTTGGAAAGCTCTTTGGCAGCCGCTCCCGTGGCCCCACAGCCCGTGGGGCTGCGGGCTTTCCGGCGGCCGTCAGCCTCGGCGACACCGGCGACCACGTCTCGCCGCTGCGCCATCCTGCGAAGCATTTTCCGGTAGGGCCGCGTCTCTGGCGACAGCTCCCACGCCCGAAGAGCCAGGAGGGAAAGCCATGCCTCGTTGGAAAGCTCTTTGGCAGCCGCTCGCGTGGCCCCACAGCCCGTGGGGCTGCGGGCTTTCCGGCGGCCGTCAGCCTCGGCGACACCTGCGACCACGTGGCGCCGCCGCACCAGCCTGCGAAGCATTTTCCAGTAGGGCCGCGGCTCTGGCGACAGCTCCCACGCCCGAAGAGCCAGGAGGGAAAGCCGTGTCTCGTTGGAAAGCTCTTTGGCAGCCGCTCGCGTGGCCCCACAGCCCGTGGGGCTGCGGGCTTTCCGGCGGCCGTCAGCCTCGGCGACACCGGCGACCATGTGGCGCCGCCGCGCCAGCCTGCGAAGCATTTTCTGGTAGGGCCGCGGCTCTGGCGACAGCTCCCACGCCCGAAGAGCCAGGAGGGAAAGCCGTGTCTCGTTGGAAAGCTCTTTGGCAGCCGCTCGCGTGGCCCCACAGCCCGTGGGGCTGTGGGCCTTCCGGCGGCCATCAGCCTCGGTGACACCGGCGCCCACGTGGCGCCGCCGCGCCTGCCTGCGAAGCATTTTCCGGTAGGGCCGCGGCTCTGGCGACAGCTCCCACGCGCGAAGAGCCAGGAGGGAAAGCCGTGCCTCGTTGGAAAGCTCTTTGGCAGCCGCTCGCGTGGCCCCACAGCCCGTGGGGCTGCGGGCTTTCTGGTGGCCGTCAGCATCGGCGCCACCGGCACCCACGTGGCGTCGCCGCACCAGCCTGCAAAGCATTTTCCTGTAGGGCCGCGGCTCTGGCGACCGCTCCCACGCCCGAAGAGCCAGGAGGGAAAGCCGTGCCTCGTTGGAAAGCTCTTTGGCAGCCGCTCGCGTGGCCCCACAGCCCGTGGGGCTGCGGGCTTTCCGGCGGCCGTCAGCCTCGGCGACACCGGCGACCACGTCTCGCCACTGCGCCAGCCTGCGAAGCATTTTCCTGTAGGGCCGCGGCTCTGGCGACAGCTCCCACACCCGAAGAGCCAGGAGGGAAAGCCGTGCCTCGTTGGAAAGCTCTTTGGCAGCCGCTCGCGTGGCCCCACAGCCCGTGGGGCTGCGGGCTTTCCGGCGGCCGTCAGCCTCGGTGACACC
>NW_026529878.1:0-34235 GCF_028500815.1 Rissa tridactyla
CTGCGCCATGCACAAAAATGGCCATACGGCTGGAGATGGGTCCCCCGCCCAAAGAGCCAGCAGGGAAAACTATGCCTTGTTCTAAAGCTCTTTGGGAACCGCTTGCGTAGCTCCACAGACCTGGGGGCTGCGGGCTTTCCTGCTGCCTTTAGCCTCGACACCACCCTTTCCCTCTTGGCGCTGCGCCAGCCACAAAAATGGCCGTACGGCTGGAGATGGGTCCCCCGCCCAAAAAGCCAGCAGGGAAAATTATGCCTTGTTCTAAAGCTCTTTGGGAATCGCTTGCGTAGCCCCACAGACCTGGGGGCTGCAGGCTTTGCTGCTGCCTTCAGCCTCAAAACCACCCTTTCCCACTTGGCGCCTGCGCCAGGCCCAAAAATGGCCATATGGCTGGAGATGGGTCCCCCTGCTCAGAGAGCCAGCAGGGGAAAACTATGCCTTGTTCTAAAGCTCTTTGGGAACCGCTTGCGTAGCCCCACAGACGTGGGGGCTGCGGGCTTTCCTGCTGCCTTCAAGCCTCAAAGCCACCCTTTCCCACTGGGCGCCGGGCCAGGCACAAAAATGGCCTATGGCTGGAGATGGGTCCCCCGCCCAAAGAGCCAGCAGGGAAAACTATGCCTTGTTCTAAAGCTCTTTGGGAACTGCTTGCGTAGCCCCACAGACCTGGGGGCTGCGGGCTTTCCTGCTGCCTTCAGCCACGACACCACCCTTTCCCACTTGGCACTGCTCCAGGTTCAAAAATGGCCATACGGCTGGAGATGGGTCCCCTGCCAAAAGAGCCAGCAGGGAAAACTATGCCTTGTTCTAAAGCTCTTTGGGAACCGCTTGCGTAGCCCCACAGACCTGGGGGCTGCGGGCTTTCCTGCTGCCTTCAGCCTCAAAGCCACCCTTTCGCACTTGGGGCTTCGCCAGGCACAAAAATGGCCATATGGCTGGAGATGGGTCCCCCCGCCCAAAGAGCGAGCAGGGAAAACTATGCCTTGTTTCTAAAGCTCTTTGGGAACCGCTTGCGTAGCCCCACAGACCTGGGGGCTGCGGGCTTTCCTGCTGCCTTCAGCCTCAAAGCCACCCTTTCCATTTGGCGCCGGGCCAGGGACAAAAATGGCCATACGGCTGGAGATGGGTCCCATGCCCAAAGAGCCAGCAGGGAAAACTATGCCTTGTTCTAAAGCTCTTTGGGAACCGCTTGCTTGGCCCCACAGACCTGGGGGCTGCAGGCTTTGCTGCTGCATTCAGCCTCGACACCACCCTTACCCACTTGGCGCCGCGCCAGGCACAAAAATGGCCGTATGGCTGGAGATGGGTCCCCCCGCCCAAAGAGCCAGCAGGGAAAACTATGCCTTGTTCTAAAGCTCTTTGGGAACCGCTTGCGTAGCCCCACAGACCTGGGGGCTGCGGGCTTTCCTGCTGCCTTCAGCGTCAAAACCACCCTTTCCCACTACGCACCGCGCCAGGCACAAAAATGGCCATACGGCTGGAGATGGGTCCCCCGCCCAAAGAGCCAGCAGGGAAAACTATGCCTTGTTCTAAAGCTCTTTGGGAACCGCTTGCTTGGCCCCACAGACGTGGGGGCTGCGGGCTTTCCTGCTGCCTTCAGCCTCAAAACCACCCTATGCCACTACGCACCGCGTCAGGCACAAAAATAGCCATACGGCTGGAGATGGGTCCCCCACCCAAAGAGCCAGCAGGGAAAACTATGCCTTGTTCTAAAGCTCTTTGGGAACCGCTTGCGTAGCCCCACAGACCTGGGGGCTGCAGGCTTTCCTGCTGTCTTCAGCCTCAAAGCCACCCTTTCCCACTTGGCGCCCTATCAGGCACAAAAATGGCCTATGGGTGGAGATGGGTCCCATGCCCAAAGAGCCAGCAGGGAAAACTATGCCTTGTTCTAAAGCTCTTTGGGAACCGCTTGCGTAGCCCCACAGACCTGGGGGCTGCAGGCTTTCCTGCTGTCTTTAGCCTCAAAGCCACCCTTTCTCACTTGGCGCCCTATCAGGCACAAAAATGGCCTATGGGTGGAGATGGGTCCCATGCCCAAAGAGCCAGCAGGGAAAACTATGCCTTGTTCTAAAGCTCTTTGGGAACCGCTTGCGTAGCCCCACAGACCTGGGGGCTGCGGGCTTTCCTGCTGCCTTCAGCCTCAAAGCCACCCTTTCCCACTTGGCGCTGCGCCATGCACAAAAATGGCCATACGGCTGGAGATGGGTCCCCCGCCCAAAGAGCCAGCAGGGAAAACTATGCCTTGTTCTAAAGCTCTTTGGGAACCGCTTGCTTGGCCCCACAGACCTGGGGGCTGCGGGCTTTCCTGCTGCCTTTAGCCTCGACACCACCCTTTCCCTCTTGGCGCCGCGCCAGGCACAAAAATGGCCGTACGGCTGGAGATGGGTCCCCCGCCCAAAGAGCCAGCAGGGAAAATTATGCCTTGTTCTAAAGCTCTTTGGGAACCGCTTGCGTAGCCGCACAGACCTGGGGGCTGCGGGCTTTCCTGCTGCCTTCAGCCTCGACACCACCCTTTCCCATTTGGCGCCCTATCAAGCACAAAAATGGCCTATGGCTGGAGATGGGTCCCATGCCCAAAGAGCCAGCAGGGAAAACTATGCCTTGTTCTAAAGCTCTTTGGGAACCGCTTGCGTAGCCCCACACACGTGGGGGCTGCGGGCTTTCCTGCTGCCTTCAGCCTCAAAACCACCCTTTCCCACTTGGCCCCCGGCCAGGCACAAAAATGGCCATACGGCTGGAGATGGGTCCCCCGCCCAAAGAGCCAGCAGGGAAAACTATGCCTTGTTCTAAAGCTCTTTGGGAACCGCTTGCGTAGCCCCACAGACCTGGGGGCTGCAGGCTTTCCTGCTGCCTTCAGCCTCAAAACCACCCTTTCCCACTTGGCGCTGCGCCATGCACAAAAATGGCCATACGGCTGGAGATGGGTCCCCCGCCCAAAGAGCCAGCAGGGAAACCTATGCCTTGTTCTAAAGCTCTTTGGGAACCGCTTGCGTAGCCCCACAGACCTTGGGGCTGCGGGCTTTCCTGCTGCCTTCAGCCTCGACAGCACCCTTTCCCACTTGGCTTCGCGCCAGGCACAAAAATGGCCTATGGCTGGAGATGGGTCCCATGCCCTAAGAGCCAGCTGGGAAAACTATGCCTTGTTCTAAAGCTCTTTGGGAACCGCTTGCGTAGCACCACAGACCTGGGGGCTGCAGGCTTTGCTCCTGCCTTCAGCCTCAAAGCCACCCTTTCCCACCTGGCGCCGCGCCAGGCTCAAAAATGGCCATACGGCTGGAGATGGGTCCCCCGCCCAGAGAGCCAGCAGGGAAAACTATGCCTTGTTCTAAAGCTCTTTGGGAACCGCTTGCGTAGCCCCACAGACCTGGGGGCTGCGGGCTTTCCTGCTGTCTTCAGCCTCAAAGCAACCCTTTCCCACTTGGCGCCCTATCAAGCACAAAAATGGCCTATGGCTGGAGATGGGTCCCATGCCCAAAGAGCCAGCAGGGAAAACTATGCCTTGTTCTAAAGCTCTTTGGGAACCGCTTGCGTAGCCCCACAGACCTGGGGGCTGCGGGCTTTCCTGCTGCCTTCAGCCTCGACACCACCCTTTCCCACTTGGCCCCCGGCCAGGCACAAAAATGGCCATACGGCTGGAGATGGGTCCCCCGCCCAAAGAGCCAGCAGGGAAAACTATGCCTTGTTCTAAAGCTCTTTGGGAACCGCTTGCGTAGCCGCACAGACCTGGGGGCTGCAGGCTTTGCTGCTGCCTTCAGCCTCAAAACCACCCTTTCCCACTTGGCGCTGCGCCAGGCACAAAAATGGCCATACGACTGGAGATGGGTCCCCCGCCCAAAGAGCCAGCAGGGAAAATTATGCCTTGTTCTAAAGCTCTTTGGGAACCGCTTGCGTAGCCCCACAGACCTGGGGGCTGCGGGCTTTCCTGCTGCCTTTAGCCTCGACACAACCCTTTCCCACTTGGCGCCGCGCCAGGCTCAAAAATGGCCATACGGCTGGAGATGGGTCCCCCTCCCAGAGAGCCAGCAGGGAAAACTATGCCTTGTTCTAAAGCTCTTTGGGAACCGCTTGCGTAGCCCCACAGACCTGGGGGCTGCGGGCTTTCCTGCTGCCTTCAAGCCTCAAAGCCACCCTTTCCCACTGGGCGCCGGGCCAGGCACAAAAATGGCCTATGGCTGGAGATGGGTCCCCCGAACAAAGAGCCAGCAGGGAAAACTATGCCTTGTTCTAAAGCTCTTTGGGAACTGCTTGCGTAGCCCCACAGACCTGGGGGCTGCAGGCTTTCCTGCTGCCTTCAGCCTCAAAGCCACCCTTTCCCACTTGGCGCCCTATCAAGCACAAAAATGGCCTATGGCTGGAGATGGGTCCCAGGCCCAAAGAGCCAGCAGGGAAAACTATGCCTTGTTCTAAAGCTCTTTGGGAACCGCTTGCTTGGCCCCACAGACCTGGGGGCTGCGGGCTTTCCTGCTGCCTTCAGCCTCAAAACCACCCTTTCCCACTTGGCGCCGCGCCAGGCACAAAAATGGCCATACGGCTGGAGATGGGTCCCCCGCCCAAAGAGCCAGCAGGGAAAACTATGCCTTGTTCTAAAGCTCTTTGGGAACCGCTTGCGTATCCCCACAGACCTGGGGGCTGCGGGCTTTCCTGCTGCCTTCAGCCTCGACACCACCCTTTCCCACTTGGCACTGCTCCAGGCTCAAAAATGGCCATACGGCTGCAGATGGGTCCCCCGCCCAGAGAGCCAGCAGGGAAAACTATGCCTTGTTCTAAAGCTCTTTGGGAACCGCTTGCGTAGCCCCACAGACCTGGGGGCTGCGGGCTTTGCTGCTGCCTTCAGCCTCAAAGCCACCCTTTCCCACTTGGCGCCGGGCCAGGCACAAAAATGGCCATACGGCTGGAGATGGGTCCCCCGCCCAAAGAGCCAGCAGGGAAAACTATGCCTTGTTCTAAAGCTCTTTGGGAACCGCTTGCTTGGCCCCACAGACGTGGGGGCTGCGGGCTTTCCTGCTGCCTTCAGCCTCAAAACCACCCTATGCCACTACGCACCGCGTCAGGCACAAAAATAGCCATACGGCTGGAGATGGGTCCCATGCCCAAAGAGCCAGCAGGGAAAACTATGCCTTGTTCTAAAGCTCTTTGGGAACCGCTTGCGTAGCCCCACAGACCTGGGGGCTGCGGGCTTTCCTGCTGCCTTCAGCCTCAAAGCCACCCTTTCCCACTTGGCGCTGCGCCATGCACAAAAATGGCCATACGGCTGGAGATGGGTCCCCCGCCCAAAGAGCCAGCAGGGAAAACTATGCCTTGTTCTAAAGCTCTTTGGGAACTGCTTGCGTAGCTCCACAGACCTGGGGGCTGCGGGCTTTCCTGCTGCCTTTAGCCTCGACACCACCCTTTCCCACTTGGCACCGCGCCAGGCACAAAAATGGCCGTACGGCTGGAGATGGGTCCCCCGTCCGAAGAGCCAGCAGGGAAAATTATGCCTTGTTCTAAAGCTCTTTGGGAACCGCTTGCGTAGCCGCACAGACCTGGGGGCTGCGGGCTTTCCTGCTGCCTTCAGCCTCGACACCACCCTTTCCCACTTGGCGCACTATCAAGAACAAAAATGGCCTATGGCTGGAGATGGGTCCCATGCCCAAAGAGCCAGCAGGGAAAACTATGCCTTGTTCTAAAGCTCTTTGGGAACCGCTTGCGTAGCCCCACAGACCTGGAAGCTGCGGGCTTTCCTGCTGCCTTCAGCCTCAAAACCACCCTTTCCCACTTGGCCCCCGGCCAGGCACAAAAATGGCCATACGGCTGGAGATGGGTCCCCCGCCCAAAGAGCCAGCAGGGAAAATTATGCCTTGTTCTAAAGCTCTTTGGGAACCGCTTGCGTAGCCGCACAGACCTGGGGGCTGCGGGCTTTCCTGCTGCCTTTAGCCTCGACACCACCCTTTCCCTCTTGGCTCCGCGCCAGGCACAAAAATGGCCGTACGGCTGGAGATGGGTCCCCCGCCCAAAGAGCCAGCAGGGAAAACTATGCCTTGTTCTAAAGCTCTTTGGGAACCGCTTGCGTAGCCGCACAGACCTGGGGGCTGCGGGCTTTCCTGCTGCCTTCAGCCTCAAAGCCACCCTTTCCCACTTTGCGCCGCATCAGGCACAAAAATGGCCATACGGCTGGAGATGGGTCCCCCGCCCAAAGAGCCAGCAGGGAAAACTATGCCTTGTTCTAAAGCTCTTTGGGAACCGCTTGCGTAGCCCCACAGACCTGGGGGCTGCAGGCTTTCCTGCTGCCTTCAGCCTCAAAACCACCCTTTCCCACTACGCAACACGCCAGGCATAAAAATAGCCATACGACTGGAGATGGGTCCCCCGCCCAAAGAGCCAGCAGGGAAAACTATGCCTTGTTCTAAAGCTCTTTGGGAACCGCTTGCGTAGCCGCACAGACCTGGGGGCTGCGGGCTTTCCTGCTGCCTTCAGCCTCGACAGCACCCTTTCCCACTTGGCTTCGCGCCAGGCACAAAAATGGCCTATGGCTGGAGATGGGTCCCATGCCCTAAGAGCCAGCTGGGAAAACTATGCCTTGTTCTAAAGCTCTTTGGGAACCGCTTGCGTAGCACCACAGACCTGGGGGCTGCAGGCTTTGCTCCTGCCTTCAGCCTCAAAGCCACCCTTTCCCACCTGGCGTCGCGCCAGGCTCAAAAATGACCATACGGCTGGAGATGGGTCCCCCGCCCAGAGAGCCAGCAGCGAAAACTATGCCTTGTTCTAAAGCTCTTTGGGAACCGCTTGCGTAGCCCCACAGACCTGGGGGCTGCGGGCTTTCCTGCTGTCTTCAGCCTCAAAGCAACCCTTTCCCACTTGGCGCCCTATCAAGCACAAAAATGGCCTATGGCTGGAGATGGGTCCCATGCCCAAAGAGCCAGCAGGGAAAACTATGCCTTGTTCTAAAGCTCTTTGGGAACCGCTTGCGTAGCCCCACACACCTGGGGGCTGCGGGCTTTCCTGCTGCCTTCAGCCTCAAAACCACCCTTTCCCACTTGGCCCCCGGCCAGGCACAAAAATGGCCATACGGCTGGAGATGGGTCCCCCGCCCAAAGAGCCAGCAGGGAAAACTATGCCTTGTTCTAAAGCTCTTTGGGAACCGCTTGCGTAGCCCCACAGACCTGGGGGCTGCGGGCTTTGCTGCTGCCTTCAGCCTCAAAACCACCCTTTCCCACTTGGCGCTGCGCCAGGCACAAAAATGGCCATACGGCTGGAGATGGGTCCCCCGCCCAAAGAGCCAGCAGGGAAAATTATGCCTTGTTCTAAAGCTCTTTGGGAACCGCTTGCGTAGCCCCACAGACCTGGGGGCTGCGGGCTTTCCTGCTGCCTTTAGCCTCGACACAACCCTTTCCCACTTGGCCCCGCGCCAGGCTCAAAAATGGCCATACGGCTGGAGATGGGTCCCATGCCCAAAGAGCCAGCAGGGAAAACTATGCCTTGTTCTAAAGCTCTTTGGGAACCGCTTGCGTAGCCGCACAGACCTGGGGGCTGCGGGCTTTCCTGCTGCCTTCAAGCCTCAAAGCCACCCTTTCCCACTGGGCGCCGGGCCAGGCACAAAAATGGCCTATGGCTGGAGATGGGTCCCCCGAACAAAGAGCCAGCAGGGAAAACTATGCCTTGTTCTAAAGCTCTTTGGGAGCTGCTTGCATAGCCCCACAGACCTGGGGGCTGCAGGCTTTCCTGCTGCCTTCAGCCTCAAAGCCACCCTTTCCCACTTGGCGCCCTATCAAGCACAAAAATGGCCTATGGGTGGAGATGGGTCCCATGCCCAAAGAGCCAGCAGGGAAAATTATGCCTTGTTCTAAAGCTCTTTGGGAACCGCTTGCTTGGCCCCACAGACGTGGGGGCTGCGGGCTTTCCTGCTGCCTTCAGCCTCAACACCACCCTTTCCCACTTGGCGCCGCGCCAGGCACAAAAATGGCCATACGGCTGGAGATGGGTCCCCCGCCCAAAGAGCCAGCAGGGAAAACTATGCCTTGTTCTAAAGCTCTTTGGGAACCGCTTGCGTAGCCCCACAGACGTGGGGGCTGCGGGCTTTCCTGCTGCCTTCAGCCTCAAAGCCACCCTTTCCCACTTGGCGCCGGGCCAGGGACAAAAATGGCCATACGGCTGGAGATGGGTCCCATGCCCAAAGAGCCAGCAGGGAAAACTATGCCTTGTTCTAAAGCTCTTTGGGAACCGCTTGCGTAGCCCCACAGACCTGGGGGCTGCGGGCTTTGCTGCTGCCTTCAGCCTCAAAGCCACCCTTTCCCACTTGGCGCCGGGCCAGGCACAAAAATGGCCATACGGCTGGAGATGGGTCCCCTGCCAAAAGAGCCAGCAGGGAAAACTATGCCTTGTTCTAAAGCTCTTTGGGAACCGCTTGCGTAGCCCCACAGACCTGGGGGCTGCGGGCTTTCCTGCTGCCTTCAGATTCAAAGCCACCCTTTCCCTCTTGGGGCTTCGCCAGGCACAAAAATGGCCATACGGCTGGAGACGGGTCCCCCGCCCAAAGAGCGAGCAGGGAAAACTATGCCTTGTTCTAAAGCTCTTTGGGAACCGCTTGCGTAGCCCCACACACCTGGGGGCTGCGGGCTTTCCTGCTGCCTTCAGGCTCGACACCACCCTTTCCCACTTGGCGCTGCGCCAGGCTCAAAAATGGCCATACGGCTGGAGATGGGTCCCCCGCCCAAAGAGCCAGCAGGGAAAACTATGCCTTGTTCTAAAGCTCTTTGGGAACCGCTTGCGTAGCCCCACAGACCTGGGGGCTGCGGTCTTTGCTGCTGCCTTCAGCCTCAAAGCCACCCTTTCCCACTTGGCGCCGCGCCAGGCACAAAAATGGCCTATGGCTGGAGATGGGTCCCATGCCCAAAGAGCCAGCAGGGAAAAATATGCCTTGTTCTAAAGCTCTTTGGGAACCGCTTGCTTGGCCCCACAGACCTGGGGGCTGCGGGCTTTCCTGCTGCCTTCAGCCTCGACACCACCCTTTCCCACTTGGCACTGCTCCAGGCTCAAAAATGGCCATATGGCTGGAGATGGGTCCCCCGCCCAAAGAGCCAGCAGGGAAAACTATGCCTTGTTCTAAAGCTCTTTGGGAACCGCTTGCTTGGCCCCACAGACGTGGGGGCTGCGGGCTTTCCTGCTGCCTTCAGCCTCAAAACCACCCTATGCCACTACGCACCGCGCCAGGCACAAAAATAGCCATACGTCTGGAGATGGGTCCCCCACCCAAAGAGCCAGCAGGGAAAACTATGCCTTGTTCTAAAGCTCTTTGGGAACCGCTTGCGTAGCCCCACAGACCTGGGGGCTGCGGGCTTTCCTGCTGCCTTCAGCCTCGACACCACCCTTTCCCACTTGGCGCCGCGCCAGGCACAAAAATGGCCATACGGCTGGAGATGGGTCCCCCGCCCAAAGAGCCAGCAGGGAAAACTATGCCTTGTTCGAAAGCTCTTTGGGAACCGCTTGCATAGCCCCACAGACCTGGGAGCTGCAGGCTTTCCTGCTGTCTTCAGCCTCAAAGCCACCCTTTCCCACTTGGCGCCCTATCAGGCACAAAAATGGCCTATGGCTGGAGGTGGGTCCCATGCCCAAAGAGCCAGCAGGGAAAACTATGCCTTGTTCTAAAGCTCTTTGGGAACCGCTTGCGTAGCCCCACAGACCTGGGGGCTGCGGGCTTTCCTGCTGCCTTCAGCCTCGACACCACCCTTTCCCACTTGGCGCCGGGCCAGGGACAAAAATGGCCATACGGCTGGAGATGGGTCCCATGCCCAAAGAGCCAGCAGGGAAAACTATGCCTTGTTCTAAAGCTCTTTGGGAACCGCTTGCTTGGCCCCACAGACCTGGGGGCTGCAGGCTTTGCTGCTGCCTTCAGCCTCAAAGCCACCCTTACCCACTTGGCGCCGCGCCAGGCACAAAAATGGCCATACGGCTGGAGATGGGTCCCCCGCCCAAAGAGCCAGCAGGGAAAACTATGCCTTGTTCTAAAGCTCTTTGGGAACCGCTTGCTTGGCCCCACAGACCTGGGGGCTGCAGGCTTTGCTGCTGCCTTCAGCCTCAACACCACCCTTTCCCACTTGGCGCCGGGCCAGGGACAAAAATGGCCATACGGCTGGAGATGGGTCCCCTGCCCAAAGAGCCAGCAGGGAAAACTATGCCTTGTTCTAAAGCTCTTTGGTGAACCGCTTGCGTAGCCCCACAGACCTGGGGGCTGCGGGCTTTCCTGCTGCCTTCAGCGTCAAAACCACCCTATGCCACTACGCACCGCGTCAGGCACAAAAATAGCCATACGGCTGGAGATGGGTCCCCCACCCAAAGAGCCAGCAGGGAAAACTATGCCTTGTTCTAAAGCTCTTTGGGAACCGCTTGCGTAGCCCCACAGACGTGGGGGCTGCGGGCTTTCCTGCTGTCTTTAGCCTCAAAGCCACCCTTTCTCACTTGGCGCCCTATCAGGCACAAAAATGGCCTATGGGTGGAGATGGGTCCCATGCCCAAAGAGCCAGCAGGGAAAACTATGCCTTGTTCTAAAGCTCTTTGGGAACCGCTTGCGTAGCCCCACAGACCTGGGGGCTGCGGGCTTTCCTGCTGCCTTCAGCCTCAAAGCCACCCTTTCCCACTTGGCGCTGCGCCATGCACAAAAATGGCCATACGGCTGGAGATGGGTCCCCCGCCCAAAGAGCCAGCAGGGAAAACTATGCCTTGTTCTAAAGCTCTTTGGGAACTGCTTGCGTAGCTCCACAGACCTGGGGGCTGCGGGCTTTCCTGCTGCCTTTAGCCTCGACACCACCCTTTCCCTCTTGGCGCTGCGCCAGCCACAAAAATGGCCGTACGGCTGGAGATGGGTCCCCCGCCCAAAAAGCCAGCAGGGAAAATTATGCCTTGTTCTAAAGCTCTTTGGG
Organism: Rissa tridactyla; assembly: GCF_028500815.1. Taxonomy (NCBI): domain Eukaryota; kingdom Metazoa; phylum Chordata; class Aves; order Charadriiformes; family Laridae; genus Rissa; species Rissa tridactyla. The sequence continues at coordinate 10,890 of NW_026529878.1, forward strand.
AACCGCTTGCGTAGCCCCACAGACCTGGGGGCTGCAGGCTTTGCTGCTGCCTTCAGCCTCAAAACCACCCTTTCCCACTTGGCGCTGCGCCAGGCACAAAAATGGCCATATGGCTGGAGATGGGTCCCCCGACCAGAGAGCCAGCAGGGAAAATTATGCCTTGTTCTAAAGCTCTTTGGGAACCGCTTGCGTAGCCCCACAGACGTGGGGGCTGCGGGCTTTCCTGCTGCCTTCAAGCCTCAAAGCCACCCTTTCCCACTGGGCGCCGGGCCAGGCACAAAAATGGCCTATGGCTGGAGATGGGTCCCCCGCCCAAAGAGCCAGCAGGGAAAACTATGCCTTGTTCTAAAGCTCTTTGGGAACTGCTTGCGTAGCCCCACAGACCTGGGGGCTGCGGGCTTTCCTGCTGCCTTCAGCCACGACACCACCCTTTCCCACTTGGCACTGCTCCAGGTTCAAAAATGGCCATACGGCTGGAGATGGGTCCCCTGCCAAAAGAGCCAGCAGGGAAAACTATGCCTTGTTCTAAAGCTCTTTGGGAACCGCTTGCGTAGCCCCACAGACCTGGGGGCTGCGGGCTTTCCTGCTGCCTTCAGCCTCAAAGCCACCCTTTCGCACTTGGGGCTTCGCCAGGCACAAAAATGGCCATATGGCTGGAGATGGGTCCCCCGCCCAAAGAGCGAGCAGGGAAAACTATGCCTTGTTCTAAAGCTCTTTGGGAACCGCTTGCGTAGCCCCACAGACCTGGGGGCTGCGGGCTTTCCTGCTGCCTTCAGCCTCAAAGCCACCCTTTCCATTTGGCGCCGGGCCAGGGACAAAAATGGCCATACGGCTGGAGATGGGTCCCATGCCCAAAGAGCCAGCAGGGAAAACTATGCCTTGTTCTAAAGCTCTTTGGGAACCGCTTGCTTGGCCCCACAGACCTGGGGGCTGCAGGCTTTGCTGCTGCATTCAGCCTCGACACCACCCTTACCCACTTGGCGCCGCGCCAGGCACAAAAATGGCCGTATGGCTGGAGATGGGTCCCCCGCCCAAAGAGCCAGCAGGGAAAACTATGCCTTGTTCTAAAGCTCTTTGGGAACCGCTTGCGTAGCCCCACAGACCTGGGGGCTGCGGGCTTTCCTGCTGCCTTCAGCGTCAAAACCACCCTTTCCCACTACGCACCGCGCCAGGCACAAAAATGGCCATACGGCTGGAGATGGGTCCCCCGCCCAAAGAGCCAGCAGGGAAAACTATGCCTTGTTCTAAAGCTCTTTGGGAACCGCTTGCTTGGCCCCACAGACGTGGGGGCTGCGGGCTTTCCTGCTGCCTTCAGCCTCAAAACCACCCTATGCCACTACGCACCGCGTCAGGCACAAAAATAGCCATACGGCTGGAGATGGGTCCCCCACCCAAAGAGCCAGCAGGGAAAACTATGCCTTGTTCTAAAGCTCTTTGGGAACCGCTTGCGTAGCCCCACAGACCTGGGGGCTGCAGGCTTTCCTGCTGTCTTCAGCCTCAAAGCCACCCTTTCCCACTTGGCGCCCTATCAGGCACAAAAATGGCCTATGGGTGGAGATGGGTCCCATGCCCAAAGAGCCAGCAGGGAAAACTATGCCTTGTTCTAAAGCTCTTTGGGAACCGCTTGCGTAGCCCCACAGACCTGGGGGCTGCAGGCTTTCCTGCTGTCTTTAGCCTCAAAGCCACCCTTTCTCACTTGGCGCCCTATCAGGCACAAAAATGGCCTATGGGTGGAGATGGGTCACCATGCCCAAAGAGCCAGCAGGGAAAACTATGCCTTGTTCTAAAGCTCTTTGGGAACCGCTTGCGTAGCCCCACAGACCTGGGGGCTGCGGGCTTTCCTGCTGCCTTCAGCCTCAAAGCCACCCTTTCCCACTTGGCGCTGCGCCATGCACAAAAATGGCCATACGGCTGGAGATGGGTCCCCCGCCCAAAGAGCCAGCAGGGAAAACTATGCCTTGTTCTAAAGCTCTTTGGGAACCGCTTGCTTGGCCCCACAGACCTGGGGGCTGCGGGCTTTCCTGCTGCCTTTAGCCTCGACACCACCCTTTCCCTCTTGGCGCCGCGCCAGGCACAAAAATGGCCGTACGGCTGGAGATGGGTCCCCCGCCCAAAGAGCCAGCAGGGAAAATTATGCCTTGTTCTAAAGCTCTTTGGGAACCGCTTGCGTAGCCGCACAGACCTGGGGGCTGCGGGCTTTCCTGCTGCCTTCAGCCTCGACACCACCCTTTCCCATTTGGCGCCCTATCAAGCACAAAAATGGCCTATGGCTGGAGATGGGTCCCATGCCCAAAGAGCCAGCAGGGAAAACTATGCCTTGTTCTAAAGCTCTTTGGGAACCGCTTGCGTAGCCCCACACACGTGGGGGCTGCGGGCTTTCCTGCTGCCTTCAGCCTCAAAACCACCCTTTCCCACTTGGCCCCCGGCCAGGCACAAAAATGGCCATACGGCTGGAGATGGGTCCCCCGCCCAAAGAGCCAGCAGGGAAAACTATGCCTTGTTCTAAAGCTCTTTGGGAACCGCTTGCGTAGCCCCACAGACCTGGGGGCTGCAGGCTTTCCTGCTGCCTTCAGCCTCAAAACCACCCTTTCCCACTTGGCGCTGCGCCATGCACAAAAATGGCCATACGGCTGGAGATGGGTCCCCCGCCCAAAGAGCCAGCAGGGAAACCTATGCCTTGTTCTAAAGCTCTTTGGGAACCGCTTGCGTAGCCCCACAGACCTTGGGGCTGCGGGCTTTCCTGCTGCCTTCAGCCTCGACAGCACCCTTTCCCACTTGGCTTCGCGCCAGGCACAAAAATGGCCTATGGCTGGAGATGGGTCCCATGCCCTAAGAGCCAGCTGGGAAAACTATGCCTTGTTCTAAAGCTCTTTGGGAACCGCTTGCGTAGCACCACAGACCTGGGGGCTGCAGGCTTTGCTCCTGCCTTCAGCCTCAAAGCCACCCTTTCCCACCTGGCGCCGCGCCAGGCTCAAAAATGGCCATACGGCTGGAGATGGGTCCCCCGCCCAGAGAGCCAGCAGGGAAAACTATGCCTTGTTCTAAAGCTCTTTGGGAACCGCTTGCGTAGCCCCACAGACCTGGGGGCTGCGGGCTTTCCTGCTGTCTTCAGCCTCAAAGCAACCCTTTCCCACTTGGCGCCCTATCAAGCACAAAAATGGCCTATGGCTGGAGATGGGTCCCATGCCCAAAGAGCCAGCAGGGAAAACTATGCCTTGTTCTAAAGCTCTTTGGGAACCGCTTGCGTAGCCCCACAGACCTGGGGGCTGCGGGCTTTCCTGCTGCCTTCAGCCTCGACACCACCCTTTCCCACTTGGCCCCCGGCCAGGCACAAAAATGGCCATACGGCTGGAGATGGGTCCCCCGCCCAAAGAGCCAGCAGGGAAAACTATGCCTTGTTCTAAAGCTCTTTGGGAACCGCTTGCGTAGCCGCACAGACCTGGGGGCTGCAGGCTTTGCTGCTGCCTTCAGCCTCAAAACCACCCTTTCCCACTTGGCGCTGCGCCAGGCACAAAAATGGCCATACGACTGGAGATGGGTCCCCCGCCCAAAGAGCCAGCAGGGAAAATTATGCCTTGTTCTAAAGCTCTTTGGGAACCGCTTGCGTAGCCCCACAGACCTGGGGGCTGCGGGCTTTCCTGCTGCCTTTAGCCTCGACACAACCCTTTCCCACTTGGCGCCGCGCCAGGCTCAAAAATGGCCATACGGCTGGAGATGGGTCCCCCTCCCAGAGAGCCAGCAGGGAAAACTATGCCTTGTTCTAAAGCTCTTTGGGAACCGCTTGCGTAGCCCCACAGACCTGGGGGCTGCGGGCTTTCCTGCTGCCTTCAAGCCTCAAAGCCACCCTTTCCCACTGGGCGCCGGGCCAGGCACAAAAATGGCCTATGGCTGGAGATGGGTCCCCCGAACAAAGAGCCAGCAGGGAAAACTATGCCTTGTTCTAAAGCTCTTTGGGAACTGCTTGCGTAGCCCCACAGACCTGGGGGCTGCAGGCTTTCCTGCTGCCTTCAGCCTCAAAGCCACCCTTTCCCACTTGGCGCCCTATCAAGCACAAAAATGGCCTATGGCTGGAGATGGGTCCCAGGCCCAAAGAGCCAGCAGGGAAAACTATGCCTTGTTCTAAAGCTCTTTGGGAACCGCTTGCTTGGCCCCACAGACCTGGGGGCTGCGGGCTTTCCTGCTGCCTTCAGCCTCAAAACCACCCTTTCCCACTTGGCGCCGCGCCAGGCACAAAAATGGCCATACGGCTGGAGATGGGTCCCCCGCCCAAAGAGCCAGCAGGGAAAACTATGCCTTGTTCTAAAGCTCTTTGGGAACCGCTTGCGTATCCCCACAGACCTGGGGGCTGCGGGCTTTCCTGCTGCCTTCAGCCTCGACACCACCCTTTCCCACTTGGCACTGCTCCAGGCTCAAAAATGGCCATACGGCTGCAGATGGGTCCCCCGCCCAGAGAGCCAGCAGGGAAAACTATGCCTTGTTCTAAAGCTCTTTGGGAACCGCTTGCGTAGCCCCACAGACCTGGGGGCTGCGGGCTTTGCTGCTGCCTTCAGCCTCAAAGCCACCCTTTCCCACTTGGCGCCGGGCCAGGCACAAAAATGGCCATACGGCTGGAGATGGGTCCCCCGCCCAAAGAGCCAGCAGGGAAAACTATGCCTTGTTCTAAAGCTCTTTGGGAACCGCTTGCTTGGCCCCACAGACCTGGGAGCTGCAGTCTTTGCTGCTGCCTTCAGCCTCAACACCACCCTTTCCCACTACGCACCGCGCCAGGCACAAAAATGGCCATACGGCTGGAGATGGGTCCCCTGCCAAAAGAGCCAGCAGGGAAAACTATGCCTTGTTCTAAAGCTCTTTGGGAACCGCTTGCTTGGCCCCACAGACGTGGGGGCTGCGGGCTTTCCTGCTGCCTTCAGATTCAAAGCCACCCTTTCCCTCTTGGGGCTTCGCCAGGCACAAAAATGGCCATACGGCTGGAGATGGGTCCCCCGCCCAAAGAGCGAGCAGGGAAAACTATGCCTTGTTCTAAAGCTCTTTGGGAACCGCTTGCGTAGCCCCACAGACCTGGGGGCTGCGGGCTTTCCTGCTGCCTTCAGCCTCGACACCACCCTTTCCCACTTGGCGCTGCGCCAGGCTCAAAAATGGCCATACGGCTGGAGATGGGTCCCCCGCCCTAAGAGCCAGCAGGGAAAACTATGCCTTGTTCTAAAGCTCTTTGGGAACCGCTTGCGTAGCCCCACAGACCTGGGGGCTGCGGGCTTTGCTGCTGCCTTCAGCCTCAAAGCCACCCTTTCCCATTTGGCGCCGCGCCAGGCACAAAAATGGCCTATGGCTGGAGATGGGTCCCATGCCCAAAGAGCCAGCAGGGAAAACTATGCCTTGTTCTAAAGCTCTCTGGGAACCGCTTGCTTGGCCCCACAGACGTGGGGGCTGCGGGCTTTCCTGCTGCCTTCAGCCTCAAAACCACCCTATGCCACTACGCACCGCGCCAGGCACAAAAATGGCCATACGTCTGGAGATGGGTCCCCCACCCAAAGAGCCAGCAGGGAAAACTATGCCTTGTTCTAAAGCTCTTTGGGAACCGCTTGCGTAGCCCCACAGACCTGGGGGCTGCGGGCTTTCCTGCTGCCTTCAGCCTCGACACCACCCTTTCCCACTTGGCGCCGCGCCAGGCACAAAAATGGCCATACGGCTGGAGATGGGTCCCCCGCCCAAAGAGCCAGCAGGGAAAACTATGCCTTGTTCTAAAGCTCTTTGGGAACCGCTTGCATAGCCCCACAGACCTGGGAGCTGCAGGCTTTCCTGCTGTCTTCAGCCTCAAAGCCACCCTTTCCCACTTGGCGCCCTATCAGGCACAAAAATGGCCTATGGGTGGAGATGGGTCCCATGCCCAGAGAGCCAGCAGGGAAAACTATGCCTTATTCTAAAGCTCTTTGGGAACCGCTTGCTTGGCCCCACAGACGTGGGGGCTGCGGGCTTTCCTGCTGTCTTCAGCCTCGACACCACCCTTTCCCACTTGGCGCCCTATCAGGCACAAAAATGGCCATACGGCTGGAGATGGGTCCCCCGCCCAAAGAGCCAGCAGGGAAAACTATGCCTTGTTCTAAAGCTCTTTGGGAACCGCTTGCGTAGCCCCACAGACCTGGGGGCTGCAGGCTTTGCTGCTGCCTTCAGCCTCGACACCACCCTTACCCACTTGGCGCCGCGCCAGGCACAAAAATGGCCATACGGCTGGAGATGGGTCCCCCGCCCAAAGAGCCAGCAGGGAAAACTATGCCTTGTTCTAAAGCTCTTTGGGAACTGCTTGCGTAGCCCCACAGACCTGGGGGCTGCGGGCTTTCCTGCTGCCTTCAGCCTCAAAACCACCCTTTCCCACTACGCACCGCGCCAGGCACAAAAATGGCCATACGGCTGGAGATGGGTCCCCCGCCCAAAGAGCCAGCAGGGAAAACTATGCCTTGTTCTAAAGCTCTTTGGGAACCGCTTGCTTGGCCCCACAGACGTGGGGGCTGCGGGCTTTCCTGCTGCCTTCAGCCTCAAAACCACCCTATGCCACTACGCACCGCGTCAGGCACAAAAATAGCCATACGGCTGGAGATGGGTCCCCCGCCCAAAGAGCCAGCAGGGAAAACTATGCCTTGTTCTAAAGCTCTTTGGGAACCGCTTGCGTAGCCCCACAGACCTGGGGGCTGCAGGCTTTCCTGCTGTCTTCAGCCTCAAAGCCACCCTTTCCCACTTGGCGCCCTATCAGGCACAAAAATGGCCTATGGGTGGAGATGGGTCCCATGCCCAAAGAGCCAGCAGGGAAAACTATGCCTTGTTCTAAAACTCTTTGGGAACCGCTTGCGTAGCCCCACAGACGTGGGGGCTGCGGGCTTTCCTGCTGCCTTCAGCCTCGATACCACCATTTCCCACTTGGCGCTGCGCCATGCACAAAAATGGCCATACGGCTGGAGATGAGTCCCCCGCCCAAAGAGCCAGCAGGGAAAACTATGCCTTGTTCTAAAGCTCTTTGGGAACCGCTTGCGTAGCCCCACAGACCTGGGGGCTGCGGGCTTTCCTGCTGCCTTTAGCCTCGACACCACCCTTTCCCTCTTGGCGCCGCGCCAGGCACAAAAATGGCCATATGGCTGGAGATGGGTCCCATGCCCAAAGAGCCAGCAGGGAAAACTATGCCTTGTTCTAAAGCTCTTTGGGAACCGCTTGCGTAGCCCCACAGACCTGGGGGCTGCGGGCTTTGCTGCTGCCTTCAGCCTCAAAGCCACCCTTTCCCACTTGGCGCCGCGCCAGGCACAAAAATGGCCATACGGCTGGAGATGGGTCCCCCGCCCAAAGAGCCAGCAGGGAAAACTATGCCTTGTTCTAAAGCTCTTTGGGAACCGCTTGCGTAGCCCCTCAGACCTGGGGGCTGCGGGCTTTCCTGCTGCCTTCAGCGTCAAAACCACCCTATGCCACTACGCACCGCGTCAGGCACAAAAATAGCCATACGGCTGGAGATGGGTCCCCCACCCAAAGAGCCAGCAGGGAAAACTATGCCTTGTTCTAAAGCTCTTTGGGAACCGCTTGCGTAGCCCCACAGACCTGGGGGCTGCAGGCTTTCCTGCTGTCTTCAGCCTCAAAGCCACCCTTTCCCACTTGGCGCCCTATCAGGCACAAAAATGGCCTATGGGTGGAGATGGGTCCCATGCCCAAAGAGCCAGCAGGGAAAACTATGCCTTGTTCTAAAGCTCTTTGGGAACCGCTTGCGTAGCCCCACAGACGTGGGGGCTGCGGGCTTTCCTGCTGCCTTCAGCCTCGATACCACCATTTCCCACTTGGCGCTGCGCCATGCACAAAAATGGCCATACGGCTGGAGATGGGTCCCCCGCCCAAAGAGCGAGCAGGGAAAACTATGCCTTGTTCTAAAGCTCTTTGGGAACCGCTTGCGTAGCCCCACAGACCTGGGGGCTGCGGGCTTTCCTGCTGCCTTTAGCCTCGACACCACCCTTTCCCTCTTGGCGCCGCGCCAGGCACAAAAATGGCCGTACGGCTGGAGATGGGTCCCCTGCCAAAAGAGCCAGCAGGGAAAACTATGCCTTGTTCTAAAGCTCTTTGGGAACCGCTTGCGTAGCCGCACAGACCTGGGGGCTGCGGGCTTTCCTGCTGCCTTCAGCCTCAAAGCCACCCTTTCCCACTTTGCGCTGCATCAGGCACAAAAATGGATATACGGCTGGAGATGGGTCCCCCGCCCAAAGAGCCAGCAGGGAAAACTATGCCTTGTTCTAAAGCTCTTTGGGAACCGCTTGCGTAGCCCCACAGACCTGGGGGCTGCAGGCTTTCCTGCTGCCTTCAGCCTCAAAACCACCCTTTCCCACTACGCAACGCGCCAGGCATAAAAATAGCCATACGACTGGAGATGGGTCCCCCGCCCAAAGAGCCAGCAGGGAAACCTATGCCTTGTTCTAAAGCTCTTTGGGAACCGCTTGCGTAGCCCCACAGACCTTGGGGCTGCGGGCTTTCCTGCTGCCTTCAGCCTCGACAGCACCCTTTCCCACTTGGCGCCGCGCCAGGCACAAAAATGGCCTATGTCTGGAGATGGGTCCCATGCCCTAAGAGCCAGCTGGGAAAACTATGCCTTGTTCTAAAGCTCTTTGGGAACCGCTTGCGTAGCACCACAGACCTGGGGGTTGCGGGCTTTGCTCCTGCCTTCAGCCTCAAAGCCACCCTTTCCCACCTGGCGCCGCGCCAGGCTCAAAAATGGCCATACGGCTGGAGATGGGTCCCCCGCCCAGAGAGCCAGCAGGGAAAACTATGCCTTGTTCTAAAGCTCTTTGGGAACCGCTTGCATAGCCCCACAGACCTGGGGGCTGCGGGCTTTCCTGCTGTCTTCAGCCTCAAAGCAACCCTTTCCCACTTGGCGCCCTATCAAGCACAAAAATGGCCTATGGCTGGAGATGGGTCCCATGCCCAAAGAGCCAGCAGGGAAAACTATGCCTTGTTCTAAAGCTCTTTGGGAACCGCTTGCTTGGCCCCACAGACCTGGGGGCTGCGGGCTTTCCTGCTGCCTTCAGCCTCAAAACCACCCTTTCCCACTTGGCCCCTGGCCAGGCACAAAAATGGCCATACGGCTGGAGATGGGTCCCCCGCCCAAAGAGCCAGCAGGGAAAACTATGCCTTGTTCTAATGCTCTTTGGGAACCGCTTGCGTAGCCCCACAGACCTGGGGGCTGCAGGCTTTGCTGCTGCCTTCAGCCTCAAAACCACCCTTTCCCACTTGGCGCTGCGCCAGGCACAAAAATGGCCATACGGCTGGAGATGGGTCCCCCGCCCAAAGAGCCAGCAGGGAAAATTATGCCTTGTTCTAAAGCTCTTTGGGAACCGCTTGCGTAGCCCCACAGACCTGGGGGCTGCGGGCTTTCCTGCTGCCTTTAGCCTCGACACAACCCTTTCCCACTTGGCGCCGCGCCAGGCTCAAAAATGGCCATACGGCTGGAGATGGGTCCCCCTCCCAGAGAGCCAGCAGGGAAAACTATGCCTTGTTCTAAAGCTCTTTGGGCACCGCTTGCGTAGCCCCACAGACCTGGGGGCTGCGGGCTTTCCTGCTGCCTTCAAGCCTCAAAGCCACCCTTTCCCACTGGGCGCCGGGCCAGGCACAAAAATGGCCTATGGCTGGAGATGGGTCCCCCGAACAAAGAGCCAGCAGGGAAAACTATGCCTTGTTCTAAAGCTCTTTGGGAACTGCTTGCGTAGCCCCACAGACCTGGGGGCTGCAGGCTTTCCTGCTGCCTTCAGCCTCAAAGCCACCCTTTCCCACTTGGCGCCCTATCAAGCACAAAAATGGCCTATGGCTGGAGATGGGTCCCCCGCCCAAAGAGCCAGCAGGGAAAACTATGCCTTGTTCTAAAGCTCTTTGGGAACCGCTTGCTTGGCCCCACAGACGTGGGGGCTGCGGGCTTTCCTGCTGCCTTCAGCCTCGACAGCACCCTTTCCCACTTGGCGCCGCGCCAGGCACAAAAATGGCCTATGTCTGGAGATGGGTCCCATGCCCTAAGAGCCAGCTGGGAAAACTATGCCTTGTTCTAAAGCTCTTTGGGAACCGCTTGCGTAGCACCACAGACCTGGGGGTTGCGGGCTTTGCTCCTGCCTTGAGCCTCAAAGCCACCCTTTCCCACCTGGCGCCGCGCCAGGCTCAAAAATGGCCATACGGCTGGAGATGGGTCCCCCGCCCAGAGAGTCAGCAGGGAAAACTATGCCTTGTTCTAAAGCTCTTTGGGAACCGCTTGCATAGCCCCACAGACCTGGGGGCTGCGGGCTTTCCTGCTGTCTTCAGCCTCAAAGCAACCCTTTCCCACTTGGCGCCCTATCAAGCACAAAAATGGCCTATGGCTGGAGATGGGTCCCATGCCCAAAGAGCCAGCAGGGAAAACTATGCCTTGTTCTAAAGCTCTTTGGGAACCGCTTGCTTGGCCCCACAGACCTAGGGGCTGCGGGCTTTCCTGCTGCCTTCAGCGTCAAAACCACCCTTTCCCACTTGGCCCCCGGCCAGGCACAAAAATGGCCATACGGCTGGAGATGGGTCCCCCGCCCAAAGAGCCAGCAGGGAAAACTATGCCTTGTTCTAAAGCTCTTTGGGAACCGCTTGCGTAGCCCCACAGACCTGGGGGCTGCGGGCTTTCCTGCTGCCTTCAAGCCTCAAAGCCACCCTTTCCCACTGGGCGCCGGGCCAGGCACAAAAATGGCCTTTGGCTGGAGATGGGTCCCCCGAACAAAGAGCCAGCAGGGAAAACTATGCCTTGTTCTAAAGCTCTTTGGGAACTGCTTGCGTAGCCCCACAGACCTGGGGGCTGCAGGCTTTCCTGCTGCCTTCAGCCTCAAAGCCACCCTTTCCCACTTGGCGCCCTATCAAGCACAAAAATGGCCTATGGCTGGAGATGGGTCCCCCGCCCAAAGAGCCAGCAGGGAAAACTATGCCTTGTTCTAAAGCTCTTTGGGAACCGCTTGCTTGGCCCCACAGACGTGGGGGCTGCGGGCTTTCCTGCTGCCTTCAGCCTCGACACCACCCTTTCCCACTTGGCGCCGCGCCAGGCACAAAAATGGCCATACGGCTGGAGATGGGTCCCCCGCCCAAAGAGCCAGCAGGGAAAACTATGCCTTGTTCTAAAGCTCTTTGGGAACCGCTTGCGTAGCCCCACAGACCTGGGGGCTGCAGGCTTTCCTGCTGCCTTCACCCTCAAAACCACCCTTTCCCACTTGGCACTGCTCCAGGCTCAAAAATGGCCATACGGCTGCAGATGGGTCCCCCGCCCAGAGAGCCAGCAGGGAAAACTATGCCTTGTTCTAAAGCTCTTTGGGAACCGCTTGCGTAGCCCCACAGACCTGGGGGCTGCGGGCTTTCCTGCTGCCTTCAGCCTCAAAGCCACCCTTTCCCACTTGGCGCCGGGCCAGGCACAAAAATGGCCATACGGCTGGAGATGGGTCCCCCGCCCAAAGAGCCAGCAGGGAAAACTATGCCTTGTTCTAAAGCTCTTTGGGAACCGCTTGCTTGGCCCCACAGACCTGGGGGCTGCAGGCTTTGCTGCTGCCTTCAGACTCAACACCACCCTTTCCCACTACGCACCGCGCCAGGCACAAAAATGGCCATACGGCTGGAGATGGGTCCCCTGCCAAAAGAGCCAGCAGGGAAAACTATGCCTTGTTCTAAAGCTCTTTGGGAACCGCTTGCGTAGCCCCACAGACCTGGGGGCTGCGGGCTTTCCTGCTGCCTTCAGATTCAAAGCCACCCTTTCCCTCTTGGGGCTTCGCCAGGCACAAAAATGGCCATACGGCTGGAGATGGGTCCCCCGCCCAAAGAGCCAGCAGGGAAAACTATGCCTTGTTCTAAAGCTCTTTGGGAACCGCTTGCGTAGCCCCACAGACCTGGGGGCTGCGGGCTTTCCTGCTGCCTTCACCCTCAAAACCACCCTTTCCCACTTGGCACTGCTCCAGGTTCAAAAATGTCCATACGGCTGGAGATGGGTCCCCCGCCCAGAGAGCCAGCAGGGAAAACTATGCCTTGTTCTAAAGCTCTTTGGGAACCGCTTGCGTAGCCCCACAGACCTGGGGGCTGCGGGCTTTCCTGCTGCCTTCAGCCTCAAAGCCACCCTTTCCCTCTTGGCGCCGGGCCAGGCACAAAAATGGCCATACGGCTGGAGATGGGTCCCCCGCCCAAAGAGCCAGCAGGGAAAACTATGCCTTGTTCTAAAGCTCTTTGGGAACCGCTTGCGTAGCCCCACAGACCTGGGGCTGCAGGGTTTGTGCTGCCTTCAGCGTCAAAGCCACCCTTTCCCACTTGGCGCTGCGCCATGCACAAAAATGGCCGTACGGCTGGAGATGGGTCCCCCGCCCAAAGAGCCAGCAGGGAAAACTATGCCTTGTTCTAAAGCTCTTTGGGAACCGCTTGCGTAGCCGCACAGACCTGGGGGCTGCGGGCTTTGCTGCTGCCTTCAGCCTCAAAGCCACCCTTTCCCACTTGGCGCCGGGCCAGGCGCAAAAATGGCCATACGGCTGGAGATGGGTCCCCCGCCCAAAGAGCCAGCAGGGAAAATTATGCCTTGTTCTAAAGCTCTTTGTGATCCGCTTGTGTAGCCGCACAGACCTGGGGGCTGCAGGCTTTCCTGCTGCCTTCAGCCTCAAAACCATCCTATGCCACTACGCACCGCGCCAGGCACAAAAATAGCCATACGGCTGGAGATGGGTCCCCCGCCCAAAGAGCCAGCAGGGAAAATTATGCCTTGTTCTAAAGCTCTTTGGGAACCGCTTGCGTAGCCCCACACACCTGGGGGCTGCAGGCTTTCCTGCTGCCTTCAGCCTCGACAGCACCCTTTCCCACTTGGCTTCGCGCCAGGCACAAAAATGGCCTATGGCTGGAGATGGGTCCCATGCCCTAAGAGCCAGCTGGGAAAACTATGCCTTGTTCTAAAGCTCTTTGGGAACCGCTTGCGTAGCACCACAAACCTGGGGGCTGCAGGCTTTGCTCCTGCCTTCAGCCTCAAAGCCACCCTTTCCCACCTGGCGCCGCGCCAGGCTCAAAAATGGCCATACGGCTGGAGATGGGTCCCCCGCCCAGAGAGCCAGCAGGGAAAACTATGCCTTGTTCTAAAGCTCTTTGGGAACCGCTTGCGTAGCCCCACAGACCTGGGGGCTGCGGGCTTTCCTGCTGCCTTCAGCCTCAAAGCCACCCTTTCCCACTTGGCGCCCTATCAAGAACAAAAATGGCCTATGGCTGGAGATGGGTCCCATGCCCAAAGAGCCAGCAGGGAAAACTATGCCTTGTTCTAAAGCTCTTTGGGAACCGCTTGCGTAGCCCCACACACCTGGGGGCTGCGGGCTTTCCTGCTGCCTTCAGCCTCAAAACCACCCTTTCCCACTTGGCGCCGGGCCAGGCACAAAAATGGCCTGTGGCTTGAGATGGGTCCCCCGCCCAAAGAGCCAGCAGGGAAAACTATGCCTTGTTCTAAAGCTCTTTGGGAACCGCTTGCTTGGCCCCACAGACCTGGGGGCTGCAGTCTTTGCTGCTGCCTTCAGCCTCAAAGCCACCCTTTCCCACTTGGCGCCCTATCAAGCACAAAAATGGCCTATGGCTGGAGATGGGTCCCATGCCCAAAGAGCCAGCAGGGAAAACTATGCCTTGTTCTAAAGCTCTTTGGGAACCGCTTGCTTGGCCCCACAGACCTGGGGGCTGCGGGCTTTCCTGCTGCCTTCAGCCTCGACACCACCCTTTCCCACTTGGCGCCGCGCCAGGCACAAAAATGGCCATACGGCTGGAGATGGGTCCCCCGCCCAGAGAGCCAGCAGGGAAAACTATGCCTTGTTCTAAAGCTCTTTGGGAACCGCTTGCGTAGCCCCACAGACCTGGGGGCTGCGGGCTTTCCTGCTGCCTTCAGCCTCAAAGCCACCCTTTCGCACTTGGGGCTTCGCCATGCACAAAAATGGCCATATGGCTGGAGATGGGTCCCATGCCCAAAGAGCCAGCAGGGAAAACTATGCCTTGTTCTAAAGCTCTTTGGGAACCGCTTGCGTAGCCCCACACACCTGGGGGCTGCGGGCTTTGCTGCTGCCTTCAGCCTCAAAGCCACCCTTTCCCACTTGGCGCCGCGCCAGGCACAAAAATGGCCATACGGCTGGAGATGGGTCCCCCGCCCAAAGAGCCAGCAGGGAAAACTATGCCTTGTTCTAAAGCTCTTTGGGAACCGCTTGCGTAGCCCCACAGACCTGGGGGCTGCAGTCTTTGCTGCTGCCTTCAGCGTCAAAACCACCCTTTCCCACTACGCACCGCGCCAGGCACAAAAATGGCCATACGGCTGGAGATGGGTCCCCCGCCCAAAGAGCCAGCAGGGAAAACTATGCCTTGTTCTAAAGCTCTTTGGGAACCGCTTGCTTGGCCCCACAGACGTGGGGGCTGCGGGCTTTCCTGCTGCCTTCAGCCTCAAAACCACCCTATGCCACTACGCACCGCGTCAGGCACAAAAATAGCCATACGGCTGGAGATGGGTCCCCCACCCAAAGAGCCAGCAGGGAAAATTATGCCTTGTTCTAAAGCTCTTTGGGAACCGCTTGCGTAGCCGCACAGACCTGGGGGCTGCGGGCTTTCCTGCTGCCTTCAGCCTCGACACCACCCTTTCCCACTTGGCGCCCTATCAAGCACAAAAATGGCCTATGGCTGGAGATGGGTCCCCCACCCAAAGAGCCAGCAGGGAAAATTATGCCTTGTTCTAAAGCTCTTTGGGAACCGCTTGCGTAGCCCCACACACGTGGGGGCTGCGGGCTTTCCTGCTGCCTTCAGCCTCAAAACCACCCTTTCCCACTTGGCACTGCTCCAGGCTCAAAAATGGCCATACGGCTGGAGATGGGTCCCCCGCCCAGAGAGCCAGCAGGGAAAACTATCCCTTGTTCTAAAGCTCTTTGGGAACCGCTTGCGTAGCCCCACAGACGTGGGGGCTGCGGGCTTTCCTGCTGCCTTCAGCCTCAAAGCCACCCTTTCGCACTTGGGGCTTCGCCAGGCACAAAAATGGCCATATGGCTGGAGATGGGTCCCCCGCCCAAAGAGCGAGCAGGGAAAACTATGCCTTGTTCTAAAGCTCTTTGGGAACCGCTTGCGTAGCCCCACAGACCTGGGGGCTGCGGGCTTTCCTGCTGCCTTCAGCCTCAAAGCCACCCTTTCCCACTTGGCGCCGGGTCAGGGACAAAAATGGCCATACGGCTGGAGATGGGTCCCATGCCCAAAGAGCCATCAAGGAAAACTATGCCTTGTTCTAAAGCTCTTTGGGAACCGCTTGCTTGGCCCCACAGACCTGGGGGCTGCAGGCTTTGCTGCTGCCTTCAGCCTCGACACCACCCTTTCCCACTTGGCGCCGCGCCAGGCACAAAAATGGCCATACGGCTGGAGATGGGTCCCCCGCCCAAAGAGCCAGCAGGGAAAACTATGCCTTGTTCTAAAGCTCTTTGGGAACCGCTTGCGTAGCCCCACAGACCTGGGGGCTGCAGGCTTTCCTGCTGTCTTCAGCCTCAAAGCCACCCTTTCCCACTTGGCGCCCTATCAGGCACAAAAATGGCCTATGGGTGGAGATGGGTCCCATGCCCAAAGAGCCAGCAGGGAAAACTATGCCTTGTTCTAAAGCTCTTTGGGAACCGCTTGCGTAGCCCCACAGACCTGGGGGCTGCGGGCTTTCCTGCTGCCTTCAGCCTCGATACCACCATTTCCCACTTGGCGCTGCGCCATGCACAAAAATGGCCATACGGCTGGAGATGGGTCCCCCGCCCAAAGAGCCAGCAGGGAAAACTATGCCTTGTTCTAAAGCTCTTTGGGAACCGCTTGCATAGCCCCACAGACCTGGGGGCTGCGGGCTTTCCTGCTGCCTTTAGCCTCGACACCACCCTTTCCCTCTTGGCGCCGCGCCAGGCACAAAAATGGCCGTACGGCTGGAGATGGGTCCCCCGCCCAAAGAGCCAGCAGGGAAAACTATGCCTTGTTCTAAAGCTCTTTGGGAACCGCTTGCGTAGCCCCACAGACCTGGGGGCTGCAGGCTTTCCTGCTGCCTTCAGCCTCAAAGCCACCATTTCCCACTTTGCGCCGCATCAGGCACAAAAATGGCCATACGGCTGGAGATGGGTCCCCCGCCCAAAGAGCCAGCAGGGAAAACTATGCCTTGTTCTAAAGCTCTTTGGGAACCGCTTGCGTAGCCCCACAGACCTGGGGGCTGCGGGCTCTCCTGCTGCCTTCAGCCTCAAAGCCACCCTTTCCCTCTTGGCGCCGGGCCAGGCACAAAAATGGCCATATGGCTGGAGATGGGTCCCATGCCCAAAGAGCCAGCAGGGAAAACTATGCCTTGTTCTAAAGCTCTTTGGGAACCGCTTGCGTAGCCCCACAGACCTGGGGGCTGCGGGCTTTGCTGCTGCCTTCAGCCTCAAAGCCACCCTTTCCCACTTGGCGCCGCGCCAGGCACAAAAATGGCCATACGGCTGGAGATGGGTCCCCCGCCCAAAGAGCCAGCAGGGAAAACTATGCCTTGTTCTAAAGCTCTTTGGGAACCGCTTGCTTGGCCCCACAGACCTGGGGGCTGCAGGCTTTGCTGCTGCCTTCAGCCTCAACACCACCCTTTCCCACTTGGCGCCGGGCCAGGCACAAAAATGGCCATACGGCTGGAGATGGGTCCCCTGCCCAAAGAGCCAGCAGGGAAAACTATGCCTTGATCTAAAGCTCTTTGGTGAACCGCTTGCGTAGCCCCACAGACGTGGGGGCTGCGGGCTTTCCTGCTGCCTTCAGCGTCAAAACCACCCTATGCCACTACGCACCGCGTCAGGCACAAAAATAGCCATACGGCTGGAGATGGGTCCCCCACCCAAAGAGCCAGCAGGGAAAACTATGCCTTGTTCTAAAGCTCTTTGGGAACCGCTTGCGTAGCCCCACAGACCTGGGGGCTGCAGGCTTTCCTGCTGTCTTTAGCCTCAAAGCCACCCTTTCTCACTTGGCGCCCTATCAGGCACAAAAATGGCCTATGGGTGGAGATGGGTCCCATGCCCAAAGAGCCAGCAGGGAAAACTATGCCTTGTTCTAAAGCTCTTTGGGAACCGCTTGCGTAGCCCCACAGACCTGGGGGCTGCGGGCTTTCCTGCTGCCTTCAGCCTCAAAGCCACCCTTTCCCACTTGGCGCTGCGCCATGCAGAAAAATGGCCATACGGCTGGAGATGGGTCCCCCGCCCAAAGAGCCAGCAGGGAAAACTATGCCTTGTTCTAAAGCTCTTTGGGAACTGCTTGCGTAGCTCCACAGACCTGGGGGCTGCGGGCTTTCCTGCTGCCTTTAGCCTCGACACCACCCTTTCCCTCATGGCGCCGCGCCAGGCACAAAAATGGCCGTACGGCTGGAGATGGGTCCCCTTTCCGAAGAGCCAGCAGGGAAAATTATGCCTTGTTCTAAAGCTCTTTGGGAACCGCTTGCGTAGCCGCACAGACCTGGGGGCTGCGGGCTTTCCTGCTGCCTTCAGCCTCGACACCACCCTTTCCCACTTGGCGCCCTATCAAGCACAAAAATGGCCTATGGCTGGAGATGGGTCCCATGCCCAAAGAGCCAGCAGGGAAAACTATGCCTTGTTCTAAAGCTCTTTGGGAACTGCTTGCGTAGCCCCACAGACCTGGGGGCTGCGGGCTTTCCTGCTGCCTTCAGCCTCAAAACCACCCTTTCCCACTTGGCCCCCGGCCAGGCACAAAAATGGCCATACGGCTGGAGATGGGTCCCCCGCCCAAAGAGCCAGCAGGGAAAATTATGCCTTGTTCTAAAGCTCTTTGGGAACCGCTTGCGTAGCCGCACAGACGTGGGGGCTGCGGGCTTTCCTGCTGCCTTTAGCCTCGACACCACCCTTTCCCTCTTGGCTCCGCGCCAGGCACAAAAATGGCCGTACGGCTGGAGATGGGTCCCCCGCCCAAAGAGCCAGCAGGGAAAACTATGCCTTGTTCTAAAGCTCTTTGGGAACGTCTTGCGTAGCCGCACAGACCTGGGGGCTGCGGGCTTTCCTGCTGCCTTCAGCCTCAAAGCCACCCTTTCCCACTTTGCGCCGCATCAGGCACAAAAATGGCCATACGGCTGGAGATGGGTCCCCCGCCCAAAGAGCCAGCAGGGAAAACTATGCCTTGTTCTAAAGCTCTTTGGGAACCGCTTGCGTAGCCCCACAGACCTGGGGGCTGCAGGCTTTCCTGCTGCCTTCAGCCTCAAAACCACCCTTTCCCACTACGCAACACGCCAGGCATAAAAATAGCCATACGACTGGAGATGGGTCCCCCGCCCAAAGAGCCAGCAGGGAAAACTATGCCTTGTTCTAAAGCTCTTTGGGAACCGCTTGCGTAGCCCCACAGACCTTGGGGCTGCGGGCTTTCCTCCTGCCTTCAGCCTCGACAGCACCCTTTCCCACTTGGCGCTGCGCCAGGCACAAAAATGGCCTATGGCTGGAGATGGGTCCCATGCCCTAAGAGCCAGCTGGGAAAACTATGCCTTGTTCTAAAGCTCTTTGGGAACCGCTTGCGTAGCACCACAGACCTGGGGGCTGCAGGCTTTGCTCCTGCCTTCAGCCTCAAAGCCACCCTTTCCCACCTGGCGGCGCGCCAGGCTCAAAAATGGCCATACGGCTGGAGATGGGTCCCCCGCCCAGAGAGCCAGCAGCGAAAACTATGCCTTGTTCTAAAGCTCTTTGGGAACCGCTTGCGTAGCCCCACAGACCTGGGGGCTGCGCGCTTTCCTGCTGTCTTCAGCCTCAAAGCAACCCTTTCCCACTTGGCGCCCTATCAAGCACAAAAATGGCCTATGGCTGGAGATGGGTCCCATGCCCAAAGAGCCAGCAGGGAAAACTATGCCTTGTTCTAAAGCTCTTTGGGAACCGCTTGCGTAGCCCCACACACCTGGGGGCTGCGGGCTTTCCTGCTGCCTTCAGCCTCAAAACCACCCTTTCCCACTTGGCCCCCGGCCAGGCACAAAAATGGCCATACGGCTGGAGATGGGTCCCCCGCCCAAAGAGCCAGCAGGGAAAACTATGCCTTGTTCTAAAGCTCTTTGGGAACCGCTTGCGTAGCCCCACAGACCTGGGGGCTGCGGGCTTTGCTGCTGCCTTCAGCCTCAAAACCACCCTTTCCCACTTGGCGCTGCGCCAGGCACAAAAATGGCCATACGGCTGGAGATGGGTCCACCGCCCAA
This sequence comes from Rissa tridactyla, assembly GCF_028500815.1. Taxonomy (NCBI): domain Eukaryota; kingdom Metazoa; phylum Chordata; class Aves; order Charadriiformes; family Laridae; genus Rissa; species Rissa tridactyla. Next base: position 30,079 of record NW_026529878.1, read on the forward strand.
AGAGCCAGCAGGGAAAATTATGCCTTGTTCTAAAGCTCTTTGGGAACCGCTTGCGTAGCCCCACAGACCTGGGGGCTGCGGGCTTTCCTGCTGCCTTTAGCCTCGACACAACCCTTTCCCACTTGGCGCCGCGCCAGGCTCAAAAATGGCCATACGGCTGGAGATGGGTCCCATGCCCAAAGAGCCAGCAGGGAAAACTATGCCTTGTTCTAAAGCTCTTTGGGAACCGCTTGCGTAGCCCCACAGACCTGGGGGCTGCGGGCTTTCCTGCTGCCTTCAAGCCTCAAAGCCACCCTTTCCCACTGGGCGCCGGGCCAGGCACAAAAATGGCCATACGGCTGGAGATGGGTCCCCCGAACAAAGAGCCAGCAGGGAAAACTATGCCTTGTTCTAAAGCTCTTTGGGAACTGCTTGCATAGCCCCACAGACCTGGGGGCTGCAGGCTTTCCTGCTGCCTTCAGCCTCAAAGCCACCCTTTCCCACTTGGCGCCCTATCAAGCACAAAAATGGCCTATGGCTGGAGATGGGTCCCAGGCCCAAAGAGCCAGCAGGGAAAACTATGCCTTGTTCTAAAGCTCTTTGGAAACCGCTTGCTTGGCCCCACAGACGTGGGGGCTGCGGGCTTTCCTGCTGCCTTCAGCCTCGACACCACCCTTTCCCACTTGGCGCCGCGCCAGGCACAAAAATGGCCATACGGCTGGAGATGGGTCCCCCGCCCAAAGAGCCAGCAGGGAAAACTATGCCTTGTTCTAAAGGTCTTTGGGAACCGCTTGCGTAGCCCCACAGACCTGGGGGCTGCGGGCTTTCCTGCTGCCTTCACCCTCAAAACCACCCTTTCCCACTTGGCACTGCTCCAGGCTCAAAAATGGCCATACGGCTGCAGATGGGTCCCCCGCCCAGAGAGCCAGCAGGGAAAACTATGCCTTGTTCTAAAGCTCTTTGGGAACCACTTGCGTAGCCCCACAGACCTGGGGGCTGCGGGCTTTGCTGCTGCCTTCAGCCTCAAAGCCACCCTTTCCCACTTGGCGCCGGGCCAGGCACAAAAATGGCCATACGGCTGGAGATGGGTCCCCCGCCCAAAGAGCCAGCAGGGAAAACTATGCCTTGTTCTAAAGCTCTTTGGGAACCGCTTGCTTGGCCCCACAAACTTGGGGACTGCAGTCTTTGCTGCTGCCTTCAGCCTCAACACCACCCTTTCCCACTACGCACCGCGCCAGGCACAAAAATGGCCATACGGCTGGAGATGGGTCCCCTGCCAAAAGAGCCAGCAGGGAAAACTATGCCTTGTTCTAAAGCTCTTTGGGAACCGCTTGCGTAGCCCCACAGACCTGGGGGCTGCGGGCTTTCCTGCTGCCTTCAGATTCAAAGCCACCCTTTCCCTCTTGGGGCTTCGCCAGGCACAAAAATGGCCATATGGCTGGAGATGGGTCCCCCGCCCAAAGAGCCAGCAGGGAAAACTATGCCTTGTTCTAAAGCTCTTTGGGAACCGCTTGCGTAGCCCCACAGACCTGGGGGCTGCGGGCTTTCCTGCTGCCTTCAGGCTCGACACCACCCTTTCCCACTTGGCGCTGCGCCAGGCTCAAAAATGGCCATACGGCTGGAGATGGGTCCCCCGCCCAAAGAGCCAGCAGGGAAAACTATGCCTTGTTCTAAAGCTCTTTGGGAACCGCTTGCGTAGCCCCACAGACCTGGGGGCTGCGGGCTTTGCTGCTGCCTTCAGCCTCAAAGCCACCCTTTCCCACTTGGCGCCGCGCCAGGCACAAAAATGGCCTATGGCTGGAGATGGGTCCCATGCCAAAAGAGCCAGCAGGGAAAACTATGCCTTGTTCTAAAGCTCTTTGGGAACCGCTTGCTTGGCCCCACAGACGTGGGGGCTGCGGGCTTTCCTGCTGCCTTCAGCCTCGACACCACCCTTTCCCACTTGGCACTGCTCCAGGCTCAAAAATGGCCATATGGCTGGAGATGGGTCCCCCGCCCAAAGAGCCAGCAGGGAAAACTATGCCTTGTTCTAAAGCTCTTTGGGAACCGCTTGCTTGGCCCCACAGACGTGGGGGCTGCGGGCTTTCCTGCTGCCTTCAGCTTCAAAACCACCCTATGCCACTACGCACCGCGCCAGGCACAAAAATAGCCATACGTCTGGAGATGGGTCCCCCACCCAAAGAGCCAGCAGGGAAAAACTATGCCTTGTTCTAAAGCTCTTTGGGAACCGCTTGCGTAGCCCCACAGACCTGGGGGCTGCGGGCTTTCCTGCTGCCTTCAGCCTCAAAACCACCCTTTCCCACTTGGCGCCGCGCCAGGCACAAAAATGGCCATACGGCTGGAGATGGGTCCCCCGCCCAAAGAGCCAGCAGGGAAAACTATGCCTTGTTCTAAAGCTCTTTGGGAACCGCTTGCGTAGCCCCACAGACCTGGGAGCTGCAGGCTTTCCTGCTGTCTTCAGCCTCAAAGCCACCCTTTCCCACTTGGCGCCCTATCAGGCACAAAAATGGCCTATGGCTGGAGATGGGTCCCATGCCCAAAGAGCCAGCAGGGAAAACTATGCCTTGTTCTAAAGCTCTTTGGGAACCGCTTGCGTAGCCCCACAGACCTGGGGGCTGCGGGCTTTCCTGCTGCCTTCAGCCTCAAAGCCACCCTTTCCCACTTGGCGCCGGGCCAGGGACAAAAAATGGCCATTACGGCTGGAGATGGGTCCCATGCCCAAAGAGCCAGCAGGGAAAACTATGCCTTGTTCTAAAGCTCTTTGGGAACCGCTTGCTTGGCCCCACAGACCAGGGGGCTGCAGGCTTTGCTGCTGCCTTCAGCCTCGACACCACCCCTTACCCCACTTGGCGCCGCGCCAGGCACAAAAATGGCCATACGGCTGGAGATGGGTCCCCCGCCCAAAGAGCCAGCAGGGAAAACTATGCCTTGTTCTAAAGCTCTTTGGGAACCGCTTGCTTGGCCCCACAGACCTGGGGGCTGCAGTCTTTGCTGCTGCCTTCAGCCTCAACACCACCCTTTTCCCACTTGGCGCCGGGCCAGGGACAAAAAATGGCCATACGGCTGGAGATGGGTCCCCTGCCCAAAGAGCCAGCAGGGGAAAACTATGCCTTGTTCTAAAGCTCTTTGGTGAACCGCTTGCGTAGCCCCCACAGACCTGGGGGCTGCGGGCTTTCCTGCTGCCTTCAGCGTCAAAACCACCCTTTCCCACTACGCACCGCGCCAGGCACAAAACATGGCCATACGGCGGGAGATGGGTCCCCCCGCCCAAAGAGCCAGCAGGGAAAACTATGCCTTGTTCTAAAGCTCTTTGGGAACCGCTTGCTTGGCCCCACAGACGTGGGGGCTGCGGGCTTTCCTGCTGCCTTCAGCCTCAAAACCACCCTATGCCACTACGCACCGCGTCAGGCACAAAAAATAGCCATACGGCTGGAGATGGGTCCCCCCACCCAAAGAGCCAGCAGGGAAAACTATGCCTTGTTCTAAAGCTCTTTGGGAACCGCTTGCGTAGCCCCACAGACCTGGGGGCTGCGGGCTTTCCTGCTGCCTTCAGCCTCAAAGCCACCCCTTTCCCACTTGGCGCTGCGCCATGCACAAAAATGGCCATACGGCTGGAGATGGGGTCCCCCGCCCAAAGAGCCAGCAGGGAAAAACTATGCCTTGTTCTAAAGCTCTTTGGGAACTGCTTGCGTAGCTCCACAGACCTGGGGGCTGCGGGCTTTCCTGCTGCCTTCAGCCTCGACAACCACCCTTTCCCACTTGGCGCCCTATCAAGCACAAAAATGGCCTATGGCTGGAGATGGGTCCCATGCCCAAAGAGCCAGCAGGGAAAACTATGCCTTGTTCTAAAGCTCTTTGGGAACCGCTTGCGTAGCCCCCACACACGTGGGGGCTGCGGGCTTTCCTGCTGCCTTCAGCCTCAAAACCACCCTTTCCCACTTGGCCCCCGGCCAGGCTCAAAAATGGCCATTACGGCTGGAGATGGGTCCCCCCGCCCAAAGAGCCAGCAGGGAAAATTATGCCTTGTTCTAAAGCTCTTTGGGAACCGCTTGCGTAGCCCCACAGACCTGGGGGCTGCAGGCTTTGCTGCTGCCTTCAGCCTCAAAACCACCCTTTCCCCACTTGGCGCTGCGCCAGGCACAAAAATGGCCATATGGCTGGAGATGGGTCCCCCCGAC
>NW_026529879.1:0-34120 GCF_028500815.1 Rissa tridactyla
GGGCCACGCGAGCGGCTGCCAAAGAGCTTTCCAACGAGGCACAGCTTTCCCTCCTGGCTCTTCGGGCGTGGGAGCTGTCGCCAGAGCCGCGGCCCTACCGAAAAATGCTTTGCAGGCTGGCGCGGCGGCGCCACGTGGGCGCCGGTGTCGCCGAGGCTGACGGCCCCCGGAAAGCCCGCACCCCCACGGGCTGTGGGGCCACGCGAGCGGCTGCCAAAGAGCTTTCCAAGGAGGCACAGCTTTCCCTCCTGGCTCTTCGGGTGTGGGAGCTGTCGCCAGAGCCGCGGCCCTACCGGACAAATGCTTCGCAGGCTGGCGCGGCGGCGCCACGTGGGCGCCGGTGTCGCCGAGGCTGACGGGCCGCCGGAAAGCCCGCAGCCCACGGGCTGTGGGGCCACGCGAGCGGCTGCTAAAGAGCTTTCCAAGGAGGCATGGCTTTCCCTCCTGCTCTTCGGGTGTGGGAGCTGTCGCCAGAGCCGCGGCCCTACCGGAAAATGCTTCGCAGGCTGGCAAGCGGCGCCACATGGGCGCCGGTGTCGCCGAGGCTGATGGCCGCCGGAAAGCCCCGCAGCCCCACGGGCTGTGGGGCCACGCGAGCGGCCTCGCAGGCTGCAAAGAGCTTTCCAACGAGGCACGGCTTTCCCTCCTGGCTCTTCGGGCGTGGGAGCTGTCGCCAGAGCCGCGGTCCTACCGGAAAATGCTTCGCAGGCTGGCGCGGCGGCGCCACGTGGGCGCCGGTGTCGCCGAGGCTGACGGCCGCCGGAAAAGCCCGCAGCCCCACGGGCTGTGGGGCCACGCGAGCGGCTGCCCAAAGAGCTTTCCAAGGAGGCATGGCTTTCCCTCCTGGCTCTTCGGGTGTGGGAGCTGTCGCCAGAGCCGCGGCCCTACCGGAAAATGCTTCGCAGGCTGGCGCAGCGGCGCCACGTGGGCGCCGGTGTCGCCGAGGCTGACGGCCGCCGGAAAGCCCGCAGCCCCACGGGCTGTGGGGCCACACGAGCGGCTGCCAAAGAGCTTTCCAACGAGGCACGGCTTTCCCTCCTGGCTCTTCGGGCGTGGGAGCTGTCGCCAGAGCCCGCGGTCCCTACGCGGAAAATGCTTTGCAGGCTGGCGCGGCGGCGCCACGTGGGCGCCAGGTGTCGCCGAGGCTGACGGCCGCCGGAAAGCCCGCAGCCCCACGGTCTGTGGGGCCACGCGAGCGGCTGCCAAAGAGCTTTCCAACGAGGCACGGCTTTCCCTCCTGGCTCTTCGGGCGTGGGAGCTGTCCGCCAGAGCCGCGGCCCTACCGAAAAATGCTTTGCAGGCTGACGCGGCGGCGCCACGTGGGCGCCCGGTGTCGCCGAGGCTGATGGCCGCCGGAAAGCCCGCAGCCCCACGGGCTGTGGGGCCACGCGAGCGGCTGCCAAAGGGCGTTCCAACGAGGCACGGCTTTCCCTCCTGGCTCTTCGGGCGTGGGAGCTGTCGCCAGAGCCGCGGCCCTACCGGAAAATGCTTCGCAGGCTGGGCGCGGTGGCGCCACCTTGGCGCCGATGTCGCCGAGGCTGATGGCCGCCGGAAAGCCCGCAGCCCCACGGGCTGTGGGGCCACGCGAGCGACTGCCAAAGAGGTTTCCAAGGAGGCACGGCTTTCCGTCCTGCCTCTTCAGGCGTGGGAGCTGTCGCCAGAGCCGCGGCCCTACGGAAAATGCTTCGCAGGCTGGTGTGGCGGCGCCACGTGGTCGCAGGTGTCGCCGAGGCTGACGGCCGCCGGAAAGCCCGCAGCCCCACGGGCTGTGGGGCCACGCGAGCGGCTGCCAAAGTGCTTTCTAACGAGGCACGGCTTTCCTCCTGGCTCTTCGGGCGTGGGAGCTGTCGCCAGAGCCGCGGCGCTACCGGAAAAATGCTTCGCAGGCTGGCGCGGCGGCGCCACGTGGCGCCGGTGGTGTCGAGGCTGACGGCCGCCGGAAAGCCCGCAGCCCCACGGGCTGTGGGGCCACGCGAGCGGCTGCAAAGAGCGTTCCAACGAGGCACGGCTTTCCTCCTGGCTCTTCGGGCGTGGGAGCTGTCGCCAGAGCCGCGGCCCTACCGGGAAAATGCTTCGCAGGCTGGCGTGGCGGCGACACGTGTTCGCAGGTGTCGCCGAGGCTGATGGCCGCCGGAAAGCCCGCAGCCCCACGGGCTGTGGGGCCACGCGAGCGGCTGCCAAAGAGCTTTCCAAGGAGGCATGGCTTTCCCTCCTGGCTCTTCGGGTGTGGGAGCTGTCGCCAGAGCCGCGGCCCTACCGGAAAATGCTTCGCAGGCTGGCGTGGCGGCGCCACGTGGTCGCAGGTGTTGCCGAGGCTGACGGCCGCCGGAAAGCCCGCAGCCCACGGGCTGTGGGGCCACGCGAGCGGCTGCCAAAGAGCTTTCCAACGAGGCACGGTTTTCCCTCCTGGCTCTTCGGGTGTGGGAGCTGTCGCCAGAGCCGCGCCCTACCGGAAAATGCTTCGCAGGCTGGTGCGGCGGCGCCACGTGGGCACTGGTGTCACCGAGGCTGACGGCCGCCAGAAAGCCCGCAGCCCCACGGGCTGTGAGGCCACGCGAGCGACTGCCAAAGAGCTTTCCAAGGAGGCACGGCTTTCCCTCCTGGCTCTTCGGGCGTGGGAGCTGTCGCCAGAGCCGCGGCCCTACCGGAAAATGCTTCGTAGGCTGGCGCGGTGGCGCCACCTTGGCGCCGATGTCGCCGAGGCTGATGGCCGCCAGAAAGCCCGCAGCCCCACGGGCTGTGGGGCCACGCGAGCGGCTGTCAAAGAGCTTTCTAACGAGGCACGGCTTTCCCTCCTGGCTCTTCGGGCGTGGAGCTGTCGCCAGAGCCGCGGCCCTACCGGAAAATGCTTCGCAGGCTGGCGCGGCGGCCCCACGTGGTCGCAGGTGTCGCCGAGGCTGACGGCCGCCGGAAAACCCGCAGCCCCACGGGCTGTGGGGCCACGCGAGCGGCTGCCAAAGAGCTTTCCAACGAGGCACAGCTTTCCCTCCTGGCTCTTCGGGCGTGGGAGCTGTCGCCAGAGCCGCGCCCTACCGAAAATGCTTTGCAGGCTGGCGCGGCGGCGCCACGTGGGCGCCGGTGTCACCGAGGCTGACGGCCCCCGGAAAGCCCGCAGCCCCACGGGCTGTGGGGCCACGCGAGCGGCTGCCAAAGAGCTTTCCAAGGAGGCACGGCTTTCCCTCCTGGCTCTTCGGGTGTGGGAGCTGTCGCCAGAGCCGCGGCCCTACCGGAAAATGCTTCGCAGGCTGGCGCGGCCGGCGCCACGTGGGCGCCGGTGTCGCCGAGGCTGACGGCCGCCGGAAAGCCCGCAGCCCCACGGGCTGTGGGGCCACGCGAGCGGCTGCTAAAGAGCTTTCCAAGGAGGCATGGCTTTCCCTCCTGGCTCTTCGGGTGTGGGAGCTGTCGCCAGAGCCGCGGCCCTACCGGAAAATGCTTCGCAGGCTGGCAAGCGGCGCCACGTGGGCGCCGGTGTCGCCGAGGCTGACGGCCGCCGGAAAGCCCACAGCCCCACGGTCTGTGGGGCCACGCGAGCGGCTGCCAAAGAGCTTTCCAACGAGGCACGGCTTTCCCTCCTGGCTCTTCGGGCGTGGGAGCTGTCGCCAGAGCGCGCGGTCCTACCGGAAAATGCTTCGCAGGCTGGCGCGGCGGCGCCACGTGGGCGCCGGTGTCGCCGAGGCTGACGGCCGCACGGAAAGCCCGCAGCCCCACGGGCTGTGGGGCCACACGAGCGGCTGCCAAAGAGCTTTCCAAGGAGGCATGGCTTTCCCTCCTGGCTCTTCGGGTGTGGGAGCTGTCGCCAGAGCGCGGCCCTACCGGAAAATGCTTCGCAGGCTGGCAAGCGGCGCCACATGGGCGCCGGTGTCGCCGAGGCTGATGGCCGCCGGAAAGCCCGCAGCCCCACGGGCTGTGGGGCCACGCGAGCGGCTGCCAAAGAGCTTTCCAACGAGGCACGGCTTTCCCTCCTGGCTCTTCGGGCGTCCTACCGGAAAATGCTTCGCAGGCTGGCGCGGCGGCGCCACGTGGGGCGCCGGTGTCGCCGAGGCTGACGGCCGCCGGAAAGCCCGCAGCCCCACGGCTGTGGGGCCACGCGAGCGGCTGCCAAAGAGCTTTCCAAGGAGGCATGGCTTTCCCTCCTGGCTCTTCGGGTGTGGGAGCTGTCGCCAGAGCCGCGGCCCTACCGGAAAATGCTTCGCAGGCTGGCGCAGCGGCGCCACGTGGGCGCCGGTGTCGCCGAGGCTGACGGCCGCCGGAAAGCCCGCAGCCCCACGGGCTGTGGGGCCACACGAGCGGCTGCCAAAGAGCTTTCCAACGAGGCACGGCTTTCCCCTCCTGGCTCTTCGGGCGTGGGAGCTGTCGCCAGAGCCGCGGTCCTACCGGAAAATGCTTTGCAGGCTGGCGCGGCGGCGCCACGTGGGCGCCGGTGTCCGCCGAGGCTGACGGCCGCCGGAAAGCCCGCAGCCCCACGGTCTGTGGGGCCACGCGAGCGGCTGCCAAAGAGCTTTCCAACGAGGCACGGCTTTCCCCTCCTGGCTCTTCGGGCGTGGGAGCTGTCGCCAGAGCCGTGGCCCTACCGAAAATGCTTTGCAGGCTGACGCGGCGGCGCCACGTGGGCGCCGGTGTCGCCGAGGCTGATGGCCGCCGGAAAGGCCCGCAGCCCCACGGGCTGTGGGGCCACGCGAGCGGCTGCCAAAGGGCGTTCCAACGAGGCACGGCTTTCCCTCCTGGCTCTTCGGGCGTGGGAGCTGTCGCCAGAGCCGCGGCCCTACCGGAAAATGCTTCGCAGGCTGGCGCGGTGGCGCCACCTTGGCGCCGATGTCGCCGAGGCTGATGGCCGCCGGAAAGCCCGCAGCCCCACGGGCTGTGGGGCCACGCGAGCGACTGCCAAAGAGGTTTCCAAGGAGGCACGGCTTTCCGTCCTGGCTCTTCAGGCGTGGGAGCTGTCGCCAGAGCCGCGGCCCTACCGGAAAATGCTTCGCAGGCTGGTGTGGCGGCGCCACGTGGTCGCAGGTGTCGCCGAGGCTGACGGCCGCCGGAAAGCCCGCAGCCCCACGGGCTGTGGGGCCACGCGAGCGGCTGCCAAAGTGCTTTCTAACGAGGCACGGCTTTCCCTCCTGGCTCTTCGGGCGTGGGAGCTGTCGCCAGAGCCGCGGCGCTACCGGAAAATGCTTCGCAGGCTGGCGCGGCGGCGCCACGTGGGCGCCGGTGGTGTCGAGGCTGACGGCCGCCGGAAAGCCCGCAGCCCCACGGGCTGTGGGGCCACGCGAGCGGCTGCCAAAGAGCGTTCCAACGAGGCACGGCTTTCCCTCCTGGCTCTTCGGGCGTGGGAGCTGTCGCCAGAGCCGCGGCCCTACCGGAAAATGCTTCGCAGGCTGGCGTGGCGGCGACACGTGTTCGCAGGTGTCGCCGAGGCTGATGGCCGCCGGAAAGCCCGCAGCCCCACGGGCTGTGGGGCCACGCGAGCGACTGCCAAAGAGCTTTCCAACGAGGCATGGCTTTCCCTCCTGGCTCATCGGGCGTGGGAGCTGTCGCCAGAGCCGCGGCCCTACCGGAAAATGCTTCGCAGGCTGGCGCGGTGGCGCCACCTTGGCGCCGATGTCGCCGAGGCTGATGGCCGCCAGAAAGCCCGCAGCCCCACGGGCTGTGGGGCCACGCGAGCGGCTGCCAAAGAGCTTTCCAAGGAGGCACGGCTTTCCCTCCTGGCTCTTCGGGTGTGGGAGCTGTCGCCAGAGCCGCGGCCCTACCGTAAAATGCTTTGCAGGCTGGCGCGGGTGGCGCCACGTGGGCGCCGGTGTCGCCGAGGCTGACGGTCGCCGGAAAGCCCGCAGCCCCACGGGCTGTGGGGCCACGCGAGCGGCTGCCAAAGAGCTTTCCAACGAGGCACGGCTTTCCCTCCTGGCTCTTCGGGTGTGGGAGCTGTCGCCAGAGCCGCGGCCCTACCGGAAAATGCTTCGCAGGCTGGCGCGGCGGTGCCACGTGGGCACTGGTGTCACCGAGGCTGACGGCCGCCAGAAAGCCCGCAGCCCCACGGGCTGTGGGGCCACGCGAGCGGCTGCCAAAGAGCTTTCCAACGAGGCACAGCTTTCCCTCCTGGCTCTTCGGGCGTGGGAGCTGTCGCCAGAGCCGCGGCCCTACCGAAACATGCTTTGCAGGCTGGCGCGGCGGCGCCACGTGGGCGCCGGTGTCGCCGAGGCTGATGGCCGCCGGAAAGCCCGCAGCCCCACGGGCTGTGGGGCCACGCGAGCGGCTGCCAAAGAGCTTTCCAAGGAGGCATGGCTTTCCCTCCTGGCTCTTCGGGTGTGGGAGCTGTCGCCAGAGCCGCGGCCCTACCGGAAAATGCTTCGCAGGCTGGCGTGGCGGCGCCACGTGGTCGCAGGTGTTGCCGAGGCTGACGGCCGCCGGAAAGCCCGCAGCCCCCACGGGCTGTGGGGCCACGCGAGCGGCTGCCAAAGAGCTTTCCAACGAGGCACGGTTTTCCCTCCTGGCTCTTCGGGTGTGGGAGCTGTCGCCAGAGCCGCGGCCCTACCGGAAAATGCTTCGCAGGCTGGTGCGGCGGCGCCACGTGGGCACTGGTGTCACCGAGGCTGACGGCCGCCAGAAAGCCCGCAGCCCCACGGGCTGTGAGGCCACGCGAGCGACTGCCAAAGAGCTTTCCAAGGAGGCACGGCTTTCCCTCCTGGCTCTTCGGGGTGTGGGAGCTGTCGCCAGAGCCGCGGCCCTACCGGAAAATGCTTCGTAGGCTGGCGCGGGGGGTGGCGCCACCTTGGCGCCGATGTCGCCGAGGCTGATGGCCGCCAGAAAGCCCGCAGCCCCACGGGCTGTGGGGCCACGCGAGCGGCTGTCAAAGAGCTTTCTAACGAGGCACGGCTTTCCCTCCTGGCTCTTCGGGCGTGGGAGCTGTCGCCAGAGCCGCGGCCCTACCGGAAAATGCTTCGCAGGCTGGCGCGGCCGGCCCCACGTGGTCGCAGGTGTCGCCGAGGCTGACGGGCCGCCGGAAAACCCGCAGCCCCACGGGCTGTGGGGCCACGCGAGCGGCTGCCAAAGAGCTTTCCAACGAGGCACAGCTTTCCCCTCCTGGCTCTTCGGGCGTGGGAGCTGTCGCCCAGAGCCGCGGCCCTACCGAAAAATGCTTTGCAGGCTGGCGCGGGCGGCGCCACGTGGGCGCCGGTGTCACCGAGGCTGACGGCCCCCGGAAAGCCCGCAGCCCCACGGGCTGTGGGGCCACGCGAGCGGCTGCCAAAGAGCTTTCCAAGGAGGCACGGCTTTCCCTCCTGGCTCTTCGGGTGTGGGGAGCTGTCGCCAGAGCCGCGGCCCCTACCGGAAAATGCTTCGCAGGCTGGCGCGGCGGCGGCCACGTGGGCGCCGGTGTCGCCGAGGCTGACGGCCGCCGGAAAGCCCGCAGCCCCACGGGCTGTGGGGCCACGCGAGCGGCTGCTAAAGAGCTTTCCAAGGAGGCATGGCTTTCCCTCCTGGCTCTTCGGGTTGTGGGAGCTGTCGCCAGAGCCGCGGCCCTACCGGAAAATGCTTCGCAGGCTGGCAAGCGGCGCCACGTGGGGCGCCGGTGTCGCCGAGGCTGACGGCCGCCGGAAAGCCCACAGCCCCACGGGCTGTGGGGCCACGCGAGCGGCTGCCAAAGAGCTTTCCAACGAGGCACGGCTTTCCCTCCTGGCTCTTCGGGCGTGGGAGCTGTCGCCAGAGCCGCGGTCCCTACCGGAAAATGCTTCGCAGGCTGGCGCGGCGGCGCCACGTGGGCGCCGGTGTCGCCGAGGCTGACGGCCGCCGGAAAGCCCGCAGCCCCACGGGCTGTGGGGCCACACGAGCGGCTGCCAAAGAGCTTTCCAAGGAGGCATGGCTTTCCCTCCTGGCTCTTCGGGGTGTGGGAGCTGTCGCCAGAGCCGCGGCCCTACCGGAAAATGCTTCGCAGGCCTGCGCAGCGGCGCCACGTGGGCGCCGGTGTCGCCGAGGCTGACGGCCGCCGGAAAGCCCGCAGCCCCACGGGCTGTGGAGCCACACGAGCGGCTGCCAAAAGAGCTTTCCAACGAGGCACGGCTTTCCCTCCTGGCTCTTCGGGCGTGGGAGCTGTCGCCAGAGCCGCGGTCCTACCGGAAAATGCTTCGCAGGCTGGCGCGGCGGCGCCACGTGGGCGCCGGTGTCGCCGAGGCTGACGGCCGCCGGAAAGCCCGCAGCCCCACGGTCTGTGGGGCCACGCGAGCAGCTGCCAAAGAGCTTTCCAACGAGGCACGGCTTTCGCTCCTGGCTCTTCGGGCGTGGGAGCTGTCGCCAGAGCCGTGGCCCTACCGGAAAATGCTTTGCAGGCTGACGCGGCGGCGCCACGTGGGCGCCGGTGTCGCCGAGGCTGATGGCCGCCGGAAAGCCCGCAGCCCCACGGGCTGTGGGGCCACGCGAGCGGCTGCCAAAGGGCGTTCCAACGAGGCACGGCTTTCCCTCCTGGCTCTTCGGGCGTGGGAGCTGTCGCCAGAGCCGCGGCCCTACCGGAAAATGCTTCGCAGGGTGGCGTGGCGGCCCCACGTGGGCGCCGGTGTCGCCGAGGCTGACGGCCGCCGGAAAGCCCGCAGCCCCACGGGCTGTGGGGCCACGCGAGCGACTGCCAAAGAGGTTTCCAAGGAGGCACGGCTTTCCGTCCTGGCTCTTCAGGCGTGGGAGCTGTCGCCAGAGCCGCGGCCCTACCGGAAAATGCTTCGCAGGCTGGTGCGGCAGCGCCACGTGGTCGCAGGTGTCGCCGAGGCTGACGGCCGCCGGAAAGCCCGCAGCCCCACGGGCTGTGGGGCCACGCGAGCGGCTGCCAAAGTGCTTTCTAACGAGGCACGGCTTTCCCTCCTGGCTCTTCGGGCGTGGGAGCTGTCGCCAGAGCCGCGGCGCTACCGGAAAATGCTTCGCAGGCTGGCGCGGCGGCGCCACGTGGGCGCCGGTGGTGTCGAGGCTGACGGCCGCCGGAAAGCCCGCAGCCCCACGGGCTGTGGGGCCACGCGAGCGGCTGCCAAAGAGCGTTCCAACGAGGCACGGCTTTCCCTCCTGGCTCTTCGGGTGTGGGAGCTGTCGCCAGAGCCGCGGCCCTACCGGAAAATGCTTCGCAGGCTGGCGCGGCGGTGCCACGTGGGCACTGGTGTCACCGAGGCTGACGGCCGCCAGAAAGCCCGCAGCCCCACGGGCTGTGGGGCCACGCGAGCGGCTGCCAAAGAGCTTTCCAACGAGGCACAGCTTTCCCTCCTGGCTCTTCGGGCGTGGGAGCTGTCGCCAGAGCCGCGGCCCTACCGAAACATGCTTTGCAGGCTGGCGCGGCGGCGCCACGTGGGCGCCGGTGTCGCCGAGGCTGATGGCCGCCGGAAAGCCCGCAGCCCCACGGGCTGTGGGGCCACGCGAGCGACTGCCAAAGAGCTTTCCAACGAGGCATGGCTTTCCCTCCTGGCTCATCGGGCGTGGGAGCTGTCGCCAGAGCCGCGGCCCTACCGGAAAAATGCTTCGCAGGCTGGCGCGGTGGCGCCACCTTGGCGCCGATGTCGCCGAGGCTGATGGCCGCCAGAAAGCCCGCAGCCCCACGGGCTGTGGGGCCACGCGAGCGGCTGCCAAAGAGCTTTCCAAGGAGGCACGGCTTTCCCTCCTGGCTCTTCGGGTGTGGGAGCTGTCGCCAGAGCCGCGGCCCTACCGTAAAATGCTTTGCAGGCTGGCGCGGGTGGCGCCACGTGGGCGCCGGTGTCGCCGAGGCTGACGGTCGCCGGAAAGCCCGCAGCCCCACGGGCTGTGGGGCCACGCGAGCGGCTGCCAAAGAGCTTTCCAACGAGGCACGGCTTTCCCTCCTGGCTCTTCGGGTGTGGGAGCTGTCGCCAGAGCCGCGGCCCTACCGGAAAATGCTTCGCAGGCTGGCACGGCGGTGCCACGTGGGCACTGGTGTCACCGAGGCTGACGGCCGCCAGAAAGCCCGCAGCCCCACGGGCTGTGGGGCCACGCGAGCGGCTGCCAAAGAGCTTTCCAACGAGGCACAGCTTTCCCTCCTGGCTCTTCGGGCGTGGGAGCTGTCGCCAGAGCCGCGGCCCTACCGAAACATGCTTTGCAGGCTGGCGCGGCGGCGCCACGTGGGCGCCGGTGTCGCCGAGGCTGATGGCCGCCGGAAAGCCCGCAGCCCCACGGGCTGTTGGGCCACGCGAGCGGCTGCCAAAGAGCTTTCCAAGGAGGCATGGCTTTCCCTCCTGGCTCTTCGGGTGTGGGAGCTGTCGCCAGAGCCGCGGCCCTACCGGAAAATGCTTCGCAGGCTGGCGTGGCGGCGCCACGTGGTCGCAGGTGTTGCCGAGGCTGACGGCCGCCGGAAAGCCCGCAGCCCCACGGGCTGTGGGGCCACGCGAGCGGCTGCCAAAGAGCTTTCCAACGAGGCACGGTTTTCCCTCCTGGCTCTTCGGGTGTGGGAGCTGTCGCCAGAGCCGCGGCCCTACCGGAAAATGCTTCGCAGGCTGGTGCGGCGGCGCCACGTGGGCACTGGTGTCACCGAGGCTGACGGCCGCCAGAAAGCCCGCAGCCCCACGGGCTGTGAGGCCACGCGAGCGACTGCCAAAGAGCTTTCCAAGGAGGCACGGCTTTCCCTCCTGGCTCTTCGGGCGTGGGAGCTGTCGCCAGAGCCGCGGCCCTACCGGAAAATGCTTCGTAGGCTGGCGCGGGTGGCGCCACCTTGGCGATGATGTCGCCGAGGCTGATGGCCGCCAGAAAGCCCGCAGCCCCACGGGCTGTGGGGCCACGCGAGCGGCTGTCAAAGAGCTTTCTAACGAGGCACGGCTTTCCCTCCTGGCTCTTCGGGCGTGGGAGCTGTCGCCAGAGCCGCGGCCCTACCGGAAAATGCTTCGCAGGCTGGCGCGGCGGCCCCACGTGGTCGCAGGTGTCGCCGAGGCTGACGGCCGCCGGAAAACCCGCAGCCCCACGGGCTGTGGGGCCACGCGAGCGGCTGCCAAAGAGCTTTCCAACGAGGCACAGATTTCCCTCCTGGCTCTTCGGGCGTGGGAGCTGTCGCCAGAGCCGCGGCCCTACCGAAAAATGCTTTGCAGGCTGGCGCGGCGGCGCCACGTGGGCGCCGGTGTCACCGAGGCTGACGGCCCCCGGAAAGCCCGCACCCCCACGGGCTGTGGGGCCACGCGAGCGGCTGCCAAAGAGCTTTCCAAGGAGGCACGGCTTTCCCTCCTGGCTCTTCGGGTGTGGGAGCTGTCGCCAGAGCCGCGGCCCTACCGGAAAATGCTTCGCAGGCTGGCGCGGCGGCGCCACGTGGGCGCCGGTGTCGCCGAGGCTGACGGCCGCCGGAAAGCCCGCAGCCCCACGGGCTGTGGGGCCACGCGAGCGGCTGCTAAAGAGCTTTCCAAGGAGGCATGGCTTTCCCTCCTGGCTCTTCGGGTGTGGGAGCTGTCGCCAGAGCCGCGGCCCTACCGGAAAATGCTTCGCAGGCTGGCAAGCGGCGCCACGTGGGCGCCGGTGTCGCCGAGGCTGACGGCCGCCGGAAAGCCCACAGCCCCACGGTCTGTGGGGCCACGCGAGCGGCTGCCAAAGAGCTTTCCAACGAGGCACGGCTTTCCCTCCTGGCTCTTCGGGCGTGGGAGCTGTCGCCAGAGCCGCGGTCCTACCGGAAAATGCTTCGCAGGCTGGCGCGGCGGCGCCACGTGGGCGCCGGTGTCGCCGAGGCTGACGGCCGCCGGAAAGCCCGCAGCCCCACGGGCTGTGGGGCCACACGAGCGGCTGCCAAAGAGCTTTCCAAGGAGGCATGGCTTTCCCTCCTGGCTCTTCGGGTGTGGGAGCTGTCGCCAGAGCCGCGGCCCTACCGGAAAATGCTTCGCAGGCCTGCGCAGCGGCGCCACGTGGGCGCCGGTGTCGCCGAGGCTGACGGCCGCCGGAAAGCCCGCAGCCCCACGGGCTGTGGGGCCACACGAGCGGCTGCCAAAGAGCTTTCCAACGAGGCACGGCTTTCCCTCCTGGCTCTTCGGGCGTGGGAGCTGTCGCCAGAGCCGCGGTCCTACCGGAAAATGCTTCGCAGGCTGGCGCGGCGGCGCCACGTGGGCGCCGGTGTCGCCGAGGCTGACGGCCGCCGGAAAGCCCGCAGCCCCACGGTCTGTGGGGCCACGCGAGCAGCTGCCAAAGAGCTTTCCAACGAGGCACGGCTTTCCCTCCTGGCTCTTCGGGCGTGGGAGCTGTCGCCAGAGCCGTGGCCCTACCGGAAAATGCTTTGCAGGCTGACGCGGCGGCGCCACGTGGGCGCCGGTGTCGCCGAGGCTGATGGCCGCCGGAAAGCCCGCAGCCCCACGGGCTGTGGGGCCACGCGAGCGGCTGCCAAAGGGCGTTCCAACGAGGCACGGCTTTCCCTCCTGGCTCTTCGGGCGTGGGAGCTGTCGCCAGAGCCGCGGCCCTACCGGAAAATGCTTCGCAGGGTGGCGTGGCGGCCCCACGTGGGCGCCGGTGTCGCCGAGGCTGACGGCCGCCGGAAAGCCCGCAGCCCCACGGGCTGTGGGGCCACGCGAGCGACTGCCAAAGAGGTTTCCAAGGAGGCACGGCTTTCCGTCCTGGCTCTTCAGGCGTGGGAGCTGTCGCCAGAGCCGCGGCCCTACCGGAAAATGCTTCGCAGGCTGGTGCGGCGGCGCCACGTGGTCGCAGGTGTCGCCGAGGCTGACGGCCGCCGGAAAGCCCGCAGCCCCACGGGCTGTGGGGCCACGCGAGCGGCTGCCAAAGTGCTTTCTAACGAGGCACGGCTTTCCCTCCTGGCTCTTCGGGCGTGGGAGCTGTCGCCAGAGCCGCGGCGCTACCGGAAAATGCTTCGCAGGCTGGCACGGCGGCGCCACGTGGGCGCCGGTGGTGTCGAGGCTGACGGCCGCCGGAAAGCCCGCAGCCCCACGGGCTGTGGGGCCACGCGAGCGGCTGCCAAAGAGCGTTCCAACGAGGCACGGCTTTCCCTCCTGGCTCTTCGGGTGTGGGAGCTGTCGCCAGAGCCGCGGCCCTACCGGAAAATGCTTCGCAGGCTGGCGCGGCGGTGCCACGTGGGCACTGGTGTCACCGAGGCTGACGGCCGCCAGAAAGCCCGCAGCCCCACGGGCTGTGGGGCCACGCGAGCGGCTGCCAAAGAGCTTTCCAACGAGGCACAGCTTTCCCTCCTGGCTCTTCGGGCGTGGGAGCTGTCGCCAGAGCCGCGGCCCTACCGAAACATGCTTTGCAGGCTGGCGCGGCGGCGCCACGTGGGCGCCGGTGTCGCCGAGGCTGATGGCCGCCGGAAAGCCCGCAGCCCCACGGGCTGTGGGGCCACGCGAGCGGCTGCCAAAGAGCTTTCCAACGAGGCATGGCTTTCCCTCCTGGCTCTTCGGGTGTGGGAGCTGTCGCCAGAGCCGCGGCCCTACCGGAAAATGCTTCGCAGGCTGGCGTGGCGGCGCCACGTGGTCGCAGGTGTTGCCGAGGCTGACGGCCGCCGGAAAGCCCGCAGCCCCACGGGCTGTGGGGCCACGCGAGCGGCTGCCAAAGAGCTTTCCAACGAGGCACGGTTTTCCCTCCTGGCTCTTCGGGTGTGGGAGCTGTCGCCAGAGCCGCGGCCCTACCGGAAAATGCTTCGCAGGCTGGTGCGGCGGCGCCACGTGGGCACTGGTGTCACCGAGGCTGACGGCCGCCAGAAAGCCCGCAGCCCCACGGGCTGTGAGGCCACGCGAGCGACTGCCAAAGAGCTTTCCAAGGAGGCACGGCTTTCCCTCCTGGCTCTTCGGGCGTGGGAGCTGTCGCCAGAGCCGCGGCCCTACCGGAAAATGCTTCGTAGGCTGGCGCGGTGGCGCCACCTTGGCGCCGATGTCGCCGAGGCTGATGGCCGCCAGAAAGCCCGCAGCCCCACGGGCTGTGGGGCCACGCGAGCGGCTGTCAAAGAGCTTTCTAACGAGGCACGGCTTTCCCTCCTGGCTCTTCGGGCGTGGGAGCTGTCGCCAGAGCCGCGGCCCTACCGGAAAATGCTTCGCAGGCTGGCGCGGCGGCGCCACGTGGTCGCAGGTGTTGCCGAGGCTGACGGCCGCCGGAAAGCCCGCAGCCCCACGGGCTGTGGGGCCACGCGAGCGGCTGCCAAAGAGCTTTCCAACGAGGCACAGCTTTCCCTCCTGGCTCTTCGGGCGTGGGAGCTGTCGCCAGAGCCGCGGCCCTACCGAAAAATGCTTTGCAGGCTGGCGCGGCGGCGCCACGTGGGCGCCGGTGTCACCGAGGCTGACGGCCCCCGGAAAGCCCGCACCCCCACGGGCTGTGGGGCCACGCGAGCGGCTGCCAAAGAGCTTTCCAAGGAGGCACGGCTTTCCCTCCTGGCTCTTCGGGTGTGGGAGCTGTCGCCAGAGCCGCGGCCCTACCGGAAAATGCTTCGCAGGCTGGCGCGGCGGCGCCACGTGGGCGCCGGTGTCGCCGAGGCTGACGGCCGCCGGAAAGCCCGCAGCCCCACGGGCTGTGGGGCCACGCGAGCGGCTGCTAAAGAGCTTTCCAAGGAGGCATGGCTTTCCCTCCTGGCTCTTCGGGTGTGGGAGCTGTCGCCAGAGCCGCGGCCCTACCGGAAAATGCTTCGCAGGCTGGCAAGCGGCGCCACGTGGGCGCCGGTGTCGCCGAGGCTGACGGCCGCCGGAAAGCCCGCAGCCCCACGGTCTGTGGGGCCACGCGAGCGGCTGCCAAAGAGCTTTCCAACGAGGCACGGCTTTCCCTCCTGGCTCTTCGGGCGTGGGAGCTGTCGCCAGAGCCGCGGTCCTACCGGAAAATGCTTCGCAGGCTGGCGCGGCGGCGCCACGTGGGCGCCGGTGTCGCCGAGGCTGACGGCCGCCGGAAAGCCCGCAGCCCCACGGGCTGTGGGGCCACACGAGCGGCTGCCAAAGAGCTTTCCAAGGAGGCATGGCTTTCCCTCCTGGCTCTTCGGGTGTGGGAGCTGTCGCCAGAGCCGCGGCCCTACCGGAAAATGCTTCGCAGGCTGGCGCAGCGGCGCCACGTGGGCGCCGGTGTCGCCGAGGCTGACGGCCGCCGGAAAGCCCGCAGCCCCACGGGCTGTGGGGCCACACGAGCGGCTGCCAAAGAGCTTTCCAACGAGGCACGGCTTTCCCTCCTGGCTCTTCGGGCGTGGGAGCTGTCGCCAGAGCCGCGGTCCTACCGGAAAATGCTTCGCAGGCTGGCGCGGCGGCGCCACGTGGGCGCCGGTGTCGCCGAGGCTGACGGCCGCCGGAAAGCCCGCAGCCCCATGGTCTGTGGGGCCACGCGAGCGGCTGCCAAAGAGCTTTCCAAGGAGGCACGGCTTTCCCTCCTGGCTCTTCGGGCGTGGGAGCTGTCGCCAGAGCCGTGGCCCTACCGGAAAATGCTTTGCAGGCTGACGCGGCGGCGCCACGTGGGCGCCGGTGTCGCCGAGGCTGATGGCCGCCGGAAAGCCCGCAGCCCCACGGGCTGTGGGGCCACGCGAGCGGCTGCCAAAGGGCGTTCCAACGAGGCACGGCTTTCCCTCCTGGCTCTTCGGGCGTGGGAGCTGTCGCCAGAGCCGCGGCCCTACCGGAAAATGCTTCGCAGGCTGGCGCGGTGGCGCCACCTTGGCGCCGATGTCGCCGAGGCTGATGGCCGCCGGAAAGCCCGCAGCCCCACGGGCTGTGGGGCCACGCGAGCGACTGCCAAAGAGGTTTCCAAGGAGGCACGGCTTTCCGTCCTGGCTCTTCAGGCGTGGAAGCTGTCGCCAGAGCCGCGGCCCTACCGGAAAATGCTTCGCAGGCTGGTGCGGCGGCGCCACGTGGTCGCAGGTGTCGCCGAGGCTGACGGCCGCCGGAAAGCCCGCAGCCCCACGGGCTGTGGGGCCACGCGAGCGGCTGCCAAAGTGCTTTCTAACGAGGCACGGCTTTCCCTCCTGGCTCTTCGGGCGTGGGAGCTGTCGCCAGAGCCGCGGCGCTACCGGAAAATGCTTCGCAGGCTGGCGCGGCGGCGCCACGTGGGCGCCGGTGGTGTCGAGGCTGACGGCCGCCGGAAAGCCCGCAGCCCCACGGGCTGTGGGGCCACGCGAGCGGCTGCCAAAGAGCGTTCCAACGAGGCACGGCTTTCCCTCCTGGCTCTTTGGGCGTGGGAGCTGTCGCCAGAGCCGCGGCCCTACCGGAAAATGCTTCGCAGGCTGGCGTGGCGGCGACACGTGTTCGCAGGTGTCGCCGAGGCTGATGGCCGCCGGAAAGCCCGCAGCCCCACGGGCTGTGGGGCCACGCGAGCGACTGCCAAAGAGCTTTCCAACGAGGCATGGCTTTCCCTCCTGGCTCATCGGGCGTGGGAGCTGTCGCCAGAGCCGTGGCCCTACCGAAAAATGCTTTGCAGGCTGACGCGGCGGTGCCACGTGGGCGCCGGTGTCGCCGAGGCTGACGGCCGCGGGAAAGCCCGCAGCCCCACGGGCTGTGGGGCCACGCGAGCGGCTGCCAAAGGGCGTTCCAACGAGGCACGGCTTTCCCTCCTGGCTCTTCGGGCGTGGGAGCTGTCGCCAGAGCCGCGGCCCTACCGGAAAATGCTTCGCAGGGTGGCGTGGCGTCGCCACGTGGGCACTGGAGTCGCCGAGGCTGACGGCCGCCGGAAAGCCCGCAGCCCCACGGGCTGTGGGGCCACACGAGCGGCTGCCAAAGAGCTTTCCAAGGAGGCACGGCTTTCCCTCCTGGCTCTTCGGGCGTGGGAGCTGTCGCCAGAGCCGCGGTCCTACCGGAAAATGCTTCGCAGGCTGGCGCGGCGGCGCCACGTGGGCACTGGTGTCACTGAGGCTGACGGCCGCCGGAAAGCCCGCAGCCCCACGGGCTGTGGGGCCACGCGAGCGGCTGCCAAAGCGCTTTCCAACGAGGCACAGCTTTCCCTCCTGGCTCTTCGGGCGTGGGAGCTGTCGCCAGAGCCGCGGCCCTACCGAAAAATGCTTTGCAGGCTGGCGCGGCGGCGCCACGTGGGCGCCAGTGTCGCCGAGGCTGACGGCCGCCGGAAAGCCCGCAGCCCCACGGGCTGTGGGGCCATGCGAGCGGCTGCCAAAGAGCTTTCCAACGAGGCACGGCTTTCCCTCCTGGCTCTTCGGGCGTGGGAGCTGTCGCCAGAGCCGCGGTCTTACCGGAAAATGCTTCGCAGGCTGGCGCGGCGGCGCCACGTGGGCGCCGGTGCTGTCGAGGCTGACGTCCGCCGGAAAGCCCGCAGCCCCACGGGCTGTGGGGCCACGCGAGCGGCTGCCAAAGAGCTTTCCAAGGAGGCACGGCTTTCCCTCCTGGCTCTTCGGGCGTGGGAGCTGTCGCCAGAGACGCGGCCCTACCGGAAAATGCTTCGCAGGCTGGCGCGGCGGCGCCACGTGGGCGCCAGTGGTGTCGAGGCTGACGGCCGCCGGAAAGCCCGCAGCACCACGGGCTGTGGGGCCACGCGAGCGGCTGCCAAAGAGCTTTCCAACGAGGCACGGCTTTCCCTCCTGGCTCTTCGGGCGTGGGAGCTGTCGCCAGAGCCGCGGCCCTACCAGAAAATGCTTCGCAGGGTGGCGTGGCGGCCCCACGTGGGCGCCGGTGTCGCTGAGGCTGACAGCCGCCGGAAAACCCGCAGCCCCACGGGCTGTGGGGCCACGCGAGCGGCTGCCAAAGAGCTTTCCAACGAGGCACGGCTTTCCCTCCTGGCTCTTCGGGCGTGGGAGCTATCGCCAGAGCCGCAGCCCTACCGGAAAATGCTTCGCAGGCTGGCGTGGCGGCGCCACGTGGTCGCAGGTGTCGCCGAGGCTGACGGCCGCCGGAAAGCCCGCAGCCCCACGGGCTGTGGGGCCACGCGAGCGGCTGCCAAAGAGCTTTCCAACGAGGCACGGCTTTCCCTCCTGGCTCTTTGGGCGTGGGAGCTGTCGCCAGAGCCGCGGCCCTACCGGAAAATGCTTCGCAGGCTGGCACGGCGGCGCCACCTTGGCGCCGATGTCGAAGAGGCTGATGGCCGCCGGAAAGCCCGCAGCCCCACGGGCTGTGGGGCCAGGCGAGCGACTGCCAAAGAGGTTTCCAAGGAGGCACGGCTTTCCCTCCTGGCTCTTCGGGTGTGGGAGCTGTCGCCAGAGCCGCGGCCCTACCGGAAAATGCTTTGCAGGCTTGCGCGGCGGCGCCACGTGGGCGCCGGTGTCGCCGAGGCTGACGGCCGCCAGAAAGCCCGCAGCCCCACGGGCTGTGGGGCCACGCGAGCGGCTGCCAAAGAGCTTTCCAACGAGGCACGGCTTTCCCTCCTGGCTCTTTGGGCGTGGGAGCTGTCGCCAGAGCCGCGGCCCTACCGGAAAATGCTTCGCAGGCTGGCGTGGCGGCGCCACGTGGTCGCCGGTGTCGCCGAGGCTGACGGCCGCCGGAAAGCCCGCAGCCCCACGGGCTGTGGGGCCACGCGAGCGACTGCCAAAGAGCTTTCCAACGAGGCACGGCTTTCCCTCCTGGCTCTTTGGGCGTGGGAGCTGTCGCCAGAGCCGCGGCCCTACCGGAAAATGCTTCGCAGGCTGGCGCGGTGGCGCCACCTTGGCGCCGATGTCGAAGAGGCTGATGGCCGCCGGAAAGCCCGCAGCCCCACGGGCTGTGGGGCCACGCGAGCGACTGCCAAAGAGGTTTCGAAGGAGGCACGGCTTTCCCTCCTGGCTCTTCGGGTGTGGGAGCTGTCGCCAGAGCCGCGGCCCTACCGGAAAATGCTTCGCAGGCTGGCGTGGCGGCGACACGTGGTCGCAGGTGTCGCCGAGGCTGACGGCCGCCGGAAAGCCCGCATCCCCACGGGCTGTGGGGCCACGCGAGCGACTGCCAAAGAGCTTTCCAAGGAGGCACGGCTTTCCCTCCTGGCTCTTTGGGCGTGGGAGCTGTCGCCAGAGCCGCGGCCCTACCGGAAAATGCTTCGCAGGCTGGCGTGGCGGCGACACGTGTTCGCAGGTGTCGCCGAGGCTGATGGCCGCCGGAAAGCCCGCAGCCCCACGGGCTGTGGGGCCACGCGAGCGACTGCCAAAGAGCTTTCCAACGAGGCATGGCTTTCCCTCCTGGCTCATCGGGCGTGGGAGCTGTCGCCAGAGCCGTGGCCCTACCGAAAAATGCTTTGCAGGCTGACGCGGCGGTGCCACGTGGGCGCCGGTGTCGCCGAGGCTGACGGCCGCGGGAAAGCCCGCAGCCCCACGGGCTGTGGGGCCACGCGAGCGGCTGCCAAAGGGCGTTCCAACGAGGCACGGCTTTCCCTCCTGGCTCTTCGGGCGTGGGAGCTGTCGCCAGAGCCGCGGCCCTACCGGAAAATGCTTCGCAGGGTGGCGTGGCGTCGCCACGTGGGCACTGGAGTCGCCGAGGCTGACGGCCGCCGGAAAGCCCGCAGCCCCACGGGCTGTGGGGCCACACGAGCGGCTGCCAAAGAGCTTTCCAAGGAGGCACGGCTTTCCCTCCTGGCTCTTCGGGCGTGGGAGCTGTCGCCAGAGCCGCGGTCCTACCGGAAAATGCTTCGCAGGCTGGCGCGGCGGCGCCACGTGGGCACTGGTGTCACTGAGGCTGACGGCCGCCGGAAAGCCCGCAGCCCCACGGGCTGTGGGGCCACGCGAGCGGCTGCCAAAGAGCGTTCCAACGAGGCACGGCTTTCCCTCCTGGCTCTTCGGGCGTGGGATCTGTCGCCAGAGCTGCGGCCCTACCGGAAAATGCTTCGCAAGCTGGCGCGGCGGCGCCACATGGGCACTGGTGTCACTGAGGCTGACGGCCGCCAGAAAGCCCGCAGTCCCACGGGCTGTGGGGCCACGCGAGCGGCTGCCAAAGCGCTTTCCAACGAGGCACAGCTTTCCCTCCTGGCTCTTCGGGCGTGGGAGCTGTCGCCAGAGCCGCGGTCTTACCGGAAAATGCTTCGCAGGCTGGCGCGGCGGCGCCACGTGGGCGCCGGTGCTGTCGAGGCTGACGGCCGCCGGAAAGCCCGCAGCCCCACGGGCTGTGGGGCCACGCGAGCGGCTGCCAAAGAGCTTTCCAACGAGGCACGGCTTTCCCTCCTGGCTCTTCGGGCGTGGGAGCTGTCGCCAGAGCCGCGGTCTTACCGGAAAATGCTTCGCAGGCTGGCGCGGCGGCGCCACGTGGGCGCCGGTGCTGTCGAGGCTGACGGCCGCCGGAAAGCCCGCAGCCCCACGGGCTGTGGGGCCACGCGAGCGGCTGCCAAAGAGCTTTCCAAGGAGGCACGGCTTTCCCTCCTGGCTCTTCGGGCGTGGGAGCTGTCGCCAGAGCCGTGGCCCTACCGAAAAATGCTTTGCAGGCTGGCGCGGCGGCCCCACGTGGGCGCCGGTGTCGCCGAGGCTTACGGCCGCCGGAAAGCCCGCAGCCCCACGGGCTGTGGGGCCACGCGAGCGGCTGCCAAAGAGCGTTCCAACGAGGCACGGCTTTCCCTCCTGGCTCTTCGGGCGTGGGAGCTGTCGCCAGAGCCGCGGCCCTACCGGAAAATGCTTCGCAGGCTGGCGTGGCGGCGACACGTGGTCGCAGGTGTCGCCGAGGCTGACGGCCGCCGGAAAGCCCGCATCCCCACGGGCTGTGGGGCCACGCGAGCGACTGCCAAAGAGCTTTCCAAGGAGGCACGGCTTTCCCTCCTGGCTCTTTGGGCGTGGGAGCTGTCGCCAGAGCCGCGGCCCTACCGGAAAATGCTTCGCAGGCTGGCGCGGCGGCGCAACGTGGTCGCAGGTGTCGCCGAGGCTGACGGCCGCCTGAAAGCCCGCAGCCCCACGGGCTGTGGGGCCACGCGAGCGGCTGTCAAAGAGCTTTCTAACGAGGCACGGCTTTCCCTCCTGGCTCTTCGGGCGTGGGAGCTGTCGCCAGAGACGCGGCCCTACCGGAAAATGCTTCGCAGGCTGGCGCGGCGGCGCCACGTGGGCGCCAGTGGTGTCGAGGCTGACGGCCGCCGGAAAGCCCGCAGCCCCACGGGCTGTGGGGCCACGCGAGCGGCTGCCAAAGAGCGTTCCAACGAGGCACGGCTTTCCCTCCTGGCTCTTCGGGCGTGGGAGCTGTCGCCAGAGCCGCGGCCCTACCGGATAATGCTTCGCAGGCTGGCGCGGCGGCGCCACGTGGGCACTGGTGTCACCGAGGCTGACGGCCGCCGGAAAGCCCGCAGCCCCACGGGCTGTGGGGCCACGCGAGCGGCTGCCAAAGAGCGTTCCAACGAGGCACGGCTTTCCCTCCTGGCTCTTCGGGCGTGGGAGCTGTCGCCAGAGCCGCGGCCCTAACGAAAAATGCTTTGCAGGCTGGCGCGGTGGCGCCACGTGGGCGCCGGTGTCGCCAAGGCTGACGGCCGCCGGAAAGCCCGCACCCCCACGGGCTGTGGGGCCACGCGAGCGGCTGCCAAAGAGCTTTCCAAGGAGCCACGGCTTTCCCTCCTGGCTCTTCGGGTGTGGGAGCTGTCGCCAGAGCCGCGGCCCTACCGGAAACTGCTTCGCAGTCTGGCGCGGCGGCGCCACGTGGGCGCCGGTGTCGCCGAGGCTGACGGCCGCCGGAAAGCCCGCAGCCCCACGGGCTGTGGGGCCACGCGAGCGGCTGCCAAAGAGCTTTCCAAGGATGCATGGCTTTCCCTCCTGGCTCTTCGGGTGTGGGAGCTGTCGCCAGAGCCGCGGCCCTACCGGAAAATGCTTCGCAGGGTGGCATGGCGTCGCCACGTGGGCACTGGTGTCGCCGAGGCTGACGGCCGCCGGAAAGCCCGCAGCCCCACGGGCTGTGGGGCCACGCGAGCGGCTGCCAAAGAGCTTTCCAACGAGGCACGGCTTTCCCTCCTGGCTCTTCGGGCGTGGGAGCTGTCGCCAGAGCCGCGGCCCTACCGGAAAATGCTTCGCAGGCTGGCGCGGCGGCGCCACGTGGGCGCCGGTGTTGTCGAGGCTGACGGCCGCCGGAAAGCCCGCAGCCCCACGGGCTGTGGGGCCACGCGAGCGGCTGCCAAAGAGCTTTCCAAGGAGGCACGGCTTTCCCTCCTGGCTCTTCGGGCGTGGGAGCTGTCGCCAGAGCCGCGGCCCTACCGAAAAATGCTTTGCAGGCTGACGCGGCGGAGCCACGTGGGCGCCGGTGTGGCCGAGGCTGACGGCCACCGGAAAGCCTGCAGCCCCACGGGCTGTGGGGCCACGCGAGCGGCTGCCAAAGAGCTTTCCAACGAGGCACGGCTTTCCCTCCTGGCTCTTCGGGTGTGGGAGCTGTCGCCAGAGCCGCGGCCCTAGCGGAAAATGCTTCGCAGGCTGGCGCGGCGGCGCCACGTGGGCGCAGGTGTCGCCGAGGCTGACGGCCGCCGGAAAGCCCGCAGCCCCACGGGCTGTGGGGCCACGCGAGCGGCTGCCAAAGAGGTTTCCAACGAGGCACAGCTTTCCCTCCTGGCTCTTCGGGCGTGGGAGCTGTCGCCAGAGCCGCGGCCCTACCGAAAAATGCTTTGCAGGCTGGCGCGGCGGCGCCACGTGGGCGCCGGTGTCGCCGAGGCTGACGGCCGCCGGAAAGCCCGCAGCCCCACGGGCTGTAGGGCCACGCGAGAGGCTGCCAAAGTGCTTTCCAACGAGGCACGGCTTTCCCTCCTGGCTCTTCGGGCGTGGGAGCTGTCGCTAGAGCCGCGGCCCTACCGGAAAATGCTTCGCAGGCTGGCGCGGCGGCGCCACGTGGGCGCCGGTGGTGTCGAGGCTGACGGCCGCCAGAAAGCCCGCAGCCCCACGGGCTGTGGGGCCACGCGAGCGGCTGCCAAAGAGCTTACCAACGAGGCATGGCTTTCCCTCCTGGCTCTTCGGGCGTGGGAGCTGTCGCCAGAGCCGCGGCCCTACCTGAAAATGCTTTGCAGGCTGGCGCGGCGGCGCCACGTGGGCGCCGGTGTCGCCGAGGCTGACGGCCGCCGGAAAGCCCGCACCCCCACGGGCTGTGGGGCCACGCGAGAGGCTGCCAAAGAGCTTTCCAACGAGGCACGGCTTTCCCTCCTGGCTCTTCGGGCGTTGGAGCTGTCGCCAGAGCCGCGGCCCTACCGGAAAATCTTCGCAGGCTGGCGTGGCGGCGCCACGTGGTCGCAGGTGTCGCCAAGGCTGACGGCCGCCAGAAAGCCCGCAGCCCCACGGGCTGTGGGGCCACGCGAGCGGCTGTCAAAGAGCTTTCCAACGAGGCACGGCTTTCCCTCCTGGCTCTTCGGGTGTGGGAGCTGTCGCCAGAGCCGCGGCCCTACCGGAAAATGCTTCGCAGGCTGGCGCGGCGGAGCCACGTGGGCGCCGGTGGTGTCGAGGCTGACGGCCGCCGGAAAGCCCGCACCCCCACGGGCTGTGGGGCCACGCGAGCGGCTGCCAAAGAGCTTTCCAACGAGGCACGGCTTTCCCTCCTGGCTCTTCGGGCGTGGGAGCTGTCGCCAGAGCCGCGGCCCTATCGGAAAATGCTTCGGAGGCTGGCGCCGCGGCGCCACGTGGGAGCAGGTGTCGCCGAGGCTGACGGCCGCCGGAAAGCCCGCAGCCCCACGGTCTCTGGGGCCACGCGAGCGGCTGCCAAAGAGCTTTCCAAGGAGGCACGGCTTTCCCTCCTGGCTCTTCGGGCGTGGGAGCTGTCGCCAGAGCCGCGGCCCTACCGGAAAATGCTTCGCAGGGTGGCGTGGCGTCGCCACGTGGGCACTGGTGTCGCCGAGGCTGACGGCCGCCGGAAAGCCCGCAGCCCCACGGGCTGTGGGGCCACACGAGCGGCTGCCAAAGAGCTTTCCAACGAGGCACAGCTTTCCCTCCTGGCTCTTCGGGCGTGGGAGCTGTCGCCAGAGCCGCGGCCCTACCGAAACATGCTTTGCAGGCTGGCGCGGCGGCGCCACGTGGGCGCCGGTGTCGGCGAGGCTGACGGCCGCCGGAAAGCCCGCAGCCCCACGGGCTGTGGGGCCACGCGAGCGGCTGCCAAAGAGCTTTCTAACGAGGCACGGCTTTCCCTCCTGGCTCTTCGGGCGTGGGAGCTGTCGCCAGAGCCGCGGCCCTACCGGAAAATGCTTCGCAGGCTGGCGCGGCGGCCCCACGTGGTCGCAGGTGTCGCCGAGGCTGACGGCCGCCGGAAAGCCCGCAGCCCCACGGGCTGTGGGGCCACGCGAGCGGCTGCCAAAGAGCTTTCCAAGGAGGCACAGCTTTCCCTCCTGGCTCTTCGGGTGTGGGAGCTGTCGCCAGAGCCGCGGCCCTACCGAAAAATGCTTTGCAGGCTGGCGCGGCGGCGCCACGTGGGCGCCGGTGTCGCCGAGGCTGACGGCCCCCGGAAAGCCCGCACCCCCACGGGCTGTGGGGCCACGCGAGCGGCTGCCAAAGAGCTTTCCAAGGAGGCACGGCTTTCCCTCCTGGCTCTTCGGGTGTGGGAGCTGTCGCCAGAGCCGCGGCCCTACCGGAAAATGCTTCGCAGGCTGGCGCGGCGGCGCCACGTGGGCGCCGGTGTCGCCGAGGCTGACGGCCGCCGGAAAGCCCGCAGCCCCACGGGCTGTGGGGCCACGCGAGCGGCTGCTAAAGAGCTTTCCAAGGAGGCATGGCTTTCCCTCCTGGCTCTTCGGGTGTGGGAGCTGTCGCCAGAGCCGCGGCCCTACCGGAAAATGCTTCGCAGGCTGGCAAGCGGCGCCACGTGGGCGCCGGTGTCGCCGAGGCTGACGGCCGCCGGAAAGCCCGCAGCCCCACGGGCTGTGGGGCCACGCGAGCGGCTGCCAAAGAGCTTTCCAACGAGGCACGGCTTTCCCTCCTGGCTCTTCGGGCGTGGGAGCTGTCGCCAGAGCCGCGGTCCTACCGGAAAATGCTTCGCAGGCTGGCGCGGCGGCGCCACGTGGGCGCCGGTGTCGCCGAGGCTGACGGCCGCCGGAAAGCCCGCAGCCCCACGGGCTGTGGGGCCACGCGAGCGGCTGCCAAAGAGCTTTCCAAGGAGGCATGGCTTTCCCTCCTGGCTCTTCGGGTGTGGGAGCTGTCGCCAGAGCCTCGGCCCTACCGGAAAATGCTTCGCAGGCTGGCGCGGCGGCGCCACGTGGGCGCCGGTGTCGCCGAGGCTGACGGCCGCCGGAAAGCCCGCAGCCCCACGGTCTGTGGGGCCACGCGAGCGGCTGCCAAAGAGCTTTCCAACGAGGCACGGCTTTCCCTCCTGGCTCTTCGGGCGTGGGAGCTGTCGCCAGAGCCGTGGCCCTACCGAAAAATGCTTTGCAGGCTGACGCGGCGGCGCCACGTGGGCGCCGGTGTCGCCGAGGCTGATGGCCGCCGGAAAGCCCGCAGCCCCACGGGCTGTGGGGCCACGCGAGCGGCTGCCAAAGGGCGTTCCAACGAGGCACGGCTTTCCCTCCTGGCTCTTCGGGCGTGGGAGCTGTCGCCAGAGCCGCGGCCCTACCGGAAAATGCTTCGCAGGCTGGCGCGGTGGCGCCACCTTGGCGCCGATGTCGCCGAGGCTGATGGCCGCCGGAAAGCCCGCAGCCCCACGGGCTGTGGGGCCACGCGAGCGACTGCCAAAGAGGTTTCCAAGGAGGCACGGCTTTCCGTCCTGGCTCTTCAGGCGTGGGAGCTGTCGCCAGAGCCGCGGCCCTACCGGAAAATGCTTCGCAGGCTGGTGCGGCGGCGCCACGTGGTCGCAGGTGTCGCCGAGGCTGACGGCCGCCGGAAAGCCCGCAGCCCCACGGGCTGTGGGGCCACGCGAGCGGCTGCCAAAGTGCTTTCTAACGAGGCACGGCTTTCCCTCCTGGCTCTTCGGGCGTGGGAGCTGTCGCCAGAGCCGCGGCGCTACCGGAAAATGCTTCGCAGGCTGGCGCGGCGGCGCCACGTGGGCGCCGGTGTCGCCGAGGCTGATGGCCGCCTGAAAGCCCGCAGCCCCACGGGCTGTGGGGCCACGCGAGCGGCTGCCAAAGAGCTTTCCAACGAGGCACGGCTTTCCCTCCTGGCTCTTCGGGTGTGGGAGCTGTCGCCAGAGACGCAGCCCTACCGGAAAATGCTTCGCAGGCTGGCGCGGCGGCGCCACGTGGGCGCCGGTGGTGTCGAGGCTGACGGCTACCGGAAAGCCCGCACCCCCACGGGCTGTGGGGCCACGCGAGCGGCTGCCAAAGAGCTTTCCAAGGAGGCACGGCTTTCCCTCCTGGCTCTTCGGGCGTGGGAGCTGTCGCCAGAGCCGCGGCCCTATCGGAAAATGCTTCGGAGGCTGGCGCCGCGGCGCCACGTGGGAGCAGGTGTCGCCGAGGCTGACGGCCGCCGGAAAGCCCGCAGCCCCACGGGCT
The DNA here is from genome assembly GCF_028500815.1 of Rissa tridactyla. Classification (NCBI taxonomy): domain Eukaryota; kingdom Metazoa; phylum Chordata; class Aves; order Charadriiformes; family Laridae; genus Rissa; species Rissa tridactyla. Next base: position 26,134 of record NW_026529879.1, read on the forward strand.
GTGGGGCCACGCGAGCGGCTGCCAAAGAGCTTTCCAAGGAGCCACGGCTTTCCCTCCTGGCTCTTCGGGTGTGGGAGCTGTCGCCAGAGCCGCGGCCCTACCGGAAACTGCTTCGCAGTCTGGCGCGGCGGCGCCACGTGGGCGCCGGTGTCGCCGAGGCTGACGGCCGCCGGAAAGCCCGCAGCCCCACGGGCTGTGGGGCCACGCGAGCGGCTGCCAAAGAGCTTTCCAAGGATGCATGGCTTTCCCTCCTGGCTCTTCGGGTGTGGGAGCTGTCGCCAGAGCCGCGGCCCTACCGGAAAATGCTTCGCAGGGTGGCATGGCGTCGCCACGTGGGCACTGGTGTCGCCGAGGCTGACGGCCGCCGGAAAGCCCGCAGCCCCACGGGCTGTGGGGCCACGCGAGCGGCTGCCAAAGAGCTTTCCAACGAGGCACGGCTTTCCCTCCTGGCTCTTCGGGCGTGGGAGCTGTCGCCAGAGCCGCGGCCCTACCGGAAAATGCTTCGCAGGCTGGCGCGGCGGCGCCACGTGGGCGCCGGTGTTGTCGAGGCTGACGGCCGCCGGAAAGCCCGCAGCCCCACGGGCTGTGGGGCCACGCGAGCGGCTGCCAAAGAGCTTTCCAAGGAGGCACGGCTTTCCCTCCTGGCTCTTCGGGCGTGGGAGCTGTCGCCAGAGCCGCGGCCCTACCGAAAAATGCTTTGCAGGCTGACGCGGCGGAGCCACGTGGGCGCCGGTGTGGCCGAGGCTGACGGCCACCGGAAAGCCTGCAGCCCCACGGGCTGTGGGGCCACGCGAGCGGCTGCCAAAGAGCTTTCCAACGAGGCACGGCTTTCCCTCCTGGCTCTTCGGGTGTGGGAGCTGTCGCCAGAGCCGCGGCCCTACCGGAAAATGCTTCGCAGGCTGGCGCGGCGGCGCCACGTGGGCGCAGGTGTCGCCGAGGCTGACGGCCGCCGGAAAGCCCGCAGCCCCACGGGCTGTGGGGCCACGCGAGCGGCTGCCAAAGAGGTTTCCAACGAGGCACAGCTTTCCCTCCTGGCTCTTCGGGCGTGGGAGCTGTCGCCAGAGCCGCGGCCCTACCGAAAAATGCTTTGCAGGCTGGCGCGGCGGCGCCACGTGGGCGCCGGTGTCGCCGAGGCTGACGGCCGCCGGAAAGCCCGCAGCCCCACGGGCTGTAGGGCCACGCGAGAGGCTGCCAAAGTGCTTTCCAACGAGGCACGGCTTTCCCTCCTGGCTCTTCGGGCGTGGGAGCTGTCGCTAGAGCCGCGGCCCTACCGGAAAATGCTTCGCAGGCTGGCGCGGCGGCGCCACGTGGGCGCCGGTGGTGTCGAGGCTGACGGCCGCCAGAAAGCCCGCAGCCCCACGGGCTGTGGGGCCACGCGAGCGGCTGCCAAAGAGCTTACCAACGAGGCATGGCTTTCCCTCCTGGCTCTTCGGGCGTGGGAGCTGTCGCCAGAGCCGCGGCCCTACCTGAAAATGCTTTGCAGGCTGGCGCGGCGGCGCCACGTGGGCGCCGGTGTCGCCGAGGCTGACGGCCGCCGGAAAGCCCGCACCCCCACGGGCTGTGGGGCCACGCGAGAGGCTGCCAAAGAGCTTTCCAACGAGGCACGGCTTTCCCTCCTGGCTCTTCGGGCGTTGGAGCTGTCGCCAGAGCCGCGGCCCTACCGGAAAATCTTCGCAGGCTGGCGTGGCGGCGCCACGTGGTCGCAGGTGTCGCCAAGGCTGACGGCCGCCAGAAAGCCCGCAGCCCCACGGGCTGTGGGGCCACGCGAGCGGCTGTCAAAGAGCTTTCCAACGAGGCACGGCTTTCCCTCCTGGCTCTTCGGGTGTGGGAGCTGTCGCCAGAGCCGCGGCCCTACCGGAAAATGCTTCGCAGGCTGGCGCGGCGGAGCCACGTGGGCGCCGGTGGTGTCGAGGCTGACGGCCGCCGGAAAGCCCGCACCCCCACGGGCTGTGGGGCCACGCGAGCGGCTGCCAAAGAGCTTTCCAACGAGGCACGGCTTTCCCTCCTGGCTCTTCGGGCGTGGGAGCTGTCGCCAGAGCCGCGGCCCTATCGGAAAATGCTTCGGAGGCTGGCGCCGCGGCGCCACGTGGGAGCAGGTGTCGCCGAGGCTGACGGCCGCCGGAAAGCCCGCAGCCCCACGGTCTCTGGGGCCACGCGAGCGGCTGCCAAAGAGCTTTCCAAGGAGGCACGGCTTTCCCTCCTGGCTCTTCGGGCGTGGGAGCTGTCGCCAGAGCCGCGGCCCTACCGGAAAATGCTTCGCAGGGTGGCGTGGCGTCGCCACGTGGGCACTGGTGTCGCCGAGGCTGACGGCCGCCGGAAAGCCCGCAGCCCCACGGGCTGTGGGGCCACACGAGCGGCTGCCAAAGAGCTTTCCAACGAGGCACAGCTTTCCCTCCTGGCTCTTCGGGCGTGGGAGCTGTCGCCAGAGCCGCGGCCCTACCGAAACATGCTTTGCAGGCTGGCGCGGCGGCGCCACGTGGGCGCCGGTGTCGGCGAGGCTGACGGCCGCCGGAAAGCCCGCAGCCCCACGGGCTGTGGGGCCACGCGAGCGGCTGCCAAAGAGCTTTCTAACGAGGCACGGCTTTCCCTCCTGGCTCTTCGGGCGTGGGAGCTGTCGCCAGAGCCGCGGCCCTACCGGAAAATGCTTCGCAGGCTGGCGCGGCGGCCCCACGTGGTCGCAGGTGTCGCCGAGGCTGACGGCCGCCGGAAAGCCCGCAGCCCCACGGGCTGTGGGGCCACGCGAGCGGCTGCCAAAGAGCTTTCCAAGGAGGCACAGCTTTCCCTCCTGGCTCTTCGGGCGTGGGAGCTGTCGCCAGAGCCGCGGCCCTACCGAAAAATGCTTTGCAGGCTGGCGCGGCGGCGCCACGTGGGCGCCGGTGTCGCCGAGGCTGACGGCCCCCGGAAAGCCCGCACCCCCACGGGCTGTGGGGCCACGCGAGCGGCTGCCAAAGAGCTTTCCAAGGAGGCACGGCTTTCCCTCCTGGCTCTTCGGGTGTGGGAGCTGTCGCCAGAGCCGCGGCCCTACCGGAAAATGCTTCGCAGGCTGGCGCGGCGGCGCCACGTGGGCGCCGGTGTCGCCGAGGCTGACGGCCGCCGGAAAGCCCGCAGCCCCACGGGCTGTGGGGCCACGCGAGCGGCTGCTAAAGAGCTTTCCAAGGAGGCATGGCTTTCCCTCCTGGCTCTTCGGGTGTGGGAGCTGTCGCCAGAGCCGCGGCCCTACCGGAAAATGCTTCGCAGGCTGGCAAGCGGCGCCACGTGGGCGCCGGTGTCGCCGAGGCTGACGGCCGCCGGAAAGCCCGCAGCCCCACGGGCTGTGGGGCCACGCGAGCGGCTGCCAAAGAGCTTTCCAACGAGGCACGGCTTTCCCTCCTGGCTCTTCGGGCGTGGGAGCTGTCGCCAGAGCCGCGGTCCTACCGGAAAATGCTTCGCAGGCTGGCGCGGCGGCGCCACGTGGGCGCCGGTGTCGCCGAGGCTGACGGCCGCCGGAAAGCCCGCAGCCCCACGGGCTGTGGGGCCACGCGAGCGGCTGCCAAAGAGCTTTCCAAGGAGGCATGGCTTTCCCTCCTGGCTCTTCGGGTGTGGGAGCTGTCGCCAGAGCCTCGGCCCTACCGGAAAATGCTTCGCAGGCTGGCGCGGCGGCGCCACGTGGGCGCCGGTGTCGCCGAGGCTGACGGCCCGCCGGAAAGCCCGCAGCCCCACGGTCTGTGGGGGCCACGCGAGCGGCTGCCAAAGAGCTTTCAACGAGGCACGGCTTTCCCTCCTGGCTCTTCGGGCGTGGGAGCTGTCGCCAGAGCCGTGGCCCTACCGAAAAATGCTTTGCAGGCTGACGCGGCGGCGCCACGTGGGCGCCGGTGTCGCCGAGGCTGATGGCCGCCGGAAAGCCCGCAGCCCCACGGGCTGTGGGGCCACGCGAGCGGCTGCCAAAGGGCGTTCCAACGAGGCACGGCTTTCCCTCCTGGCTCTTCGGGCGTGGGAGCTGTCGCCAGAGCCGCGGCCCTACCAGAAAATGCTTCGCAGGGTGGCGTGGCGGCCCCACGTGGGCGCCGGTGTCGCTGAGGCTGACAGCCGCCGGAAAACCCGCAGCCCCACGGGCTGTGGGGCCACGCGAGCGGCTGCCAAAGAGCTTTCCAACGAGGCACGGCTTTCCCTCCTGGCTCTTCGGGCGTGGGAGCTATCGCCAGAGCCGCAGCCCTACCGGAAAATGCTTCGCAGGCTGGCGTGGCGGCGCCACGTGGTCGCAGGTGTCGCCGAGGCTGACGGCCGCCGGAAAGCCCGCAGCCCCACGGGCTGTGGGGCCACGCGAGCGGCTGCCAAAGAGCTTTCCAACGAGGCACGGCTTTCCCTCCTGGCTCTTTGGGCGTGGGAGCTGTCGCCAGAGCCGCGGCCCTACCGGAAAATGCTTCGCAGGCTGGCACGGCGGCGCCACCTTGGCGCCGATGTCGAAGAGGCTGATGGCCGCCGGAAAGCCCGCAGCCCCACGGGCTGTGGGGCCAGGCGAGCGACTGCCAAAGAGGTTTCCAAGGAGGCACGGCTTTCCCTCCTGGCTCTTCGGGTGTGGGAGCTGTCGCCAGAGCCGCGGCCCTACCGGAAAATGCTTTGCAGGCTTGCGCGGCGGCGCCCACGTGGGCGCCGGTGTCGCCGAGGCTGACGGCCGCCAGAAAGCCCGCAGCCCCACGGGCTGTGGGGCCACGCGAGCGGCTGCCAAAGAGCTTTCCAACGAGGCACGGCTTTCCCTCCTGGCTCTTTGGGCGTGGGAGCTGTCGCCAGAGCCGCGGCCCTACCGGAAAATGCTTCGCAGGCTGGCGTGGCGGCGCCACGTGGTCGCCGGTGTCGCCGAGGCTGACGGCCGCCGGAAAGCCCGCAGCCCCACGGGCTGTGGGGCCACGCGAGCGACTGCCAAAGAGCTTTCCAACGAGGCACGGCTTTCCCTCCTGGCTCTTTGGCGTGGGAGCTGTCGCCAGAGCCGCGGCCCTACCGGAAAATGCTTCGCAGGCTGGCGCGGTGGCGCCACCTTGGCGCCGATGTCGAAGAGGCTGATGGCCGCCGGAAAGCCCGCAGCCCCACGGGCTGTGGGGCCACGCGAGCGACTGCCAAAGAGGTTTCGAAGGAGGCACGGCTTTCCCTCCTGGCTCTTCGGGTGTGGGAGCTGTCGCCAGAGCCGCGGCCCTACCGGAAAATGCTTCGCAAGGCTGGCGTGGCGGCGACACGTGGTCGCAGGTGTTCGCCGAGGCTGACGGCCGCCGGAAAGCCCGCATCCCCACGGGCTGTGGGGCCACGCGAGCGACTGCCAAAGAGCTTTCCAAGGAGGCACGGCTTTCCCTCCTGGCTCTTTGGGCGTGGGAGCTGTCGCCAGAGCCGCGGCCCTACCGGAAAATGCTTCGCAGGCTGGCGTGGCGGCGACACGTGTTCGCAGGTGTCGCCGAGGCTGATGGCCGCCGGAAAGCCCGCAGCCCCACGGGCTGTGGGGCCACGCGAGCGACTGCCAAAGAGCTTTCCAACGAGGCATGGCTTTCCCTCCTGGCTCATCGGGCGTGGGAGCTGTCGCCAGAGCCGTGGCCCTACCGAAAAATGCTTTGCAGGCTGACGCGGCGGTGCCACGTGGGCGCCGGTGTCGCCGAGGCTGACGGCCGCGGGGAAAGCCCGCAGCCCCACGGGCTGTGGGGCCACGCGAGCGGCTGCCAAAGGGCGTTCCAACGAGGCACGGCTTTCCCTCCTGGCTCTTCGGGCGTGGGAGCTGTCGCCAGAGCCGCGGCCCCTACCGGAAAATGCTTCGCAGGGTGGCGTGGCGTCGCCACGTGGGCACTGGAGTCGCCGAGGCTGACGGCCGCCGGAAAGCCCGCAGCCCCACGGGCTGTGGGGCCACACGAGCGGCTGCCAAAGAGCTTTCCAAGGAGGCACGGCTTTCCCTCCTGGCTCTTCGGGCGTGGGAGCTGTCGCCAGAGCCGCGGTCCTACCGGAAAATGCTTCGCAGGCTGGCGCGGCGGCGCCACGTGGGCACTGGTGTCACTGAGGCTGACGGCCGCCGGAAAGCCCGCAGCCCCACGGGCTGTGGGGCGCACGCGAGCGGCTGCCAAAGAGCGTTCCAACGAGGCACGGCTTTCCCTCCTGGCTCTTCGGGCGTGGGATCTGTCGCCAGAGCTGCGGCCCCTACCGGAAAATGCTTCGCAAGCTGGCGCGGCGGCGCCACATGGGCACTGGTGTCACTGAGGCTGACGGCCGCCAGAAAGCCCGCAGTCCCACGGGCTGTGGGGCCACGCGAGCGGCTGCCAAAGCGCTTTCCAACGAGGCACAGCTTTCCCTCCTGGCTCTTCGGGCGTGGGAGCTGTCGCCAGAGCCGCGGTCTTACCGGAAAATGCTTCGCAGGCTGGCGCGGCGGCGCCACGTGGGCGCCGGTGCTGTCGAGGCTGACGGCCCGCCGGAAAGCCCGCAGCCCCACGGGCTGTGGGGCCACGCGAGCGGCTGCCAAAGAGCTTTCCAACGAGGCACGGCTTTCCCTCCTGGCTCTTCGGGCGTGGGAGGCTGTCGCCAGAGCCGCGGTCTTACCGGAAAATGCTTCGCGAGGCTGGCGCGGCGGCGCCACGTGGGCGCCGGGTGCTGTCGAGGCTGACGGCCGCCGGAAAGCCCGCAGCCCCACGGGCTGTGGGGCCACGCGAGCGGCTGCCAAAGAGCTTTCCAAGGAGGCACGGCTTTCCCTCCTGGCTCTTCGGGCGTGGGAGCTGTCGCCAGAGCCGTGGCCCTACCGAAAAATGCTTTGCAGGCTGGCGCGGCGGCCCCACGTGGGCGCCGGTGTCGCCGAGGCTTACGGCCGCCGGAAAGCCCGCAGCCCCACGGGCTGTGGGGCCACGCGAGCGGCTGCCAAAGAGCGTTCCAACGAGGCACGGCTTTCCCTCCTGGCTCTTCGGGCGTGGGAGCTGTCGCCAGAGCCGCGGCCCTACCGGAAAATGCTTCGCAGGCTGGCGTGGCGGCGACACGTGGTCGCAGGTGTCGCCGAGGCTGACGGCCGCCGGAAAGCCCGCATCCCCACGGGCTGTGGGGCCACGCGAGCGACTGCCAAAGAGCTTTCCAAGGAGGCACGGCTTTCCCCTCCTGGCTCTTTGGGCGTGGGAGCTGTCGCCAGAGCCGCGGCCCTACCGGAAAATGCTTCGCAGGCTGGCGCGGCGGCGCAACGTGGTCGCAGGTGTCGCCGAGGCTGACGGCCGCCTGAAAGCCCGCAGCCCCCACGGGCTGTGGGGCCACGCGAGCGGCTGTCAAAGAGCTTTCTAACGAGGCACGGCTTTCCCTCCTGGCTCTTCGGGCGTGGGAGCTGTCGCCAGAGACGCGGCCCTACCGGAAAATGCTTCGCAGGCTGGCGCGGCGGCGGCCACGTGGGCGCCAGTGGTGTCGAGGCTGACGGCCGCCGGAAAGCCCGCAGCCCCACGGGCTGTGGGGCCACGCGAGCGGCTGCCAAAGAGCGTTCCAACGAGGCACGGCTTTCCCTCCTGGCTCTTCGGGCGTGGGAGCTGTCGCCAGAGCCGCGGCCCTACCGGATAATGCTTCGCAGGCTGGCGCGGCGGCGCCACGTGGGCACTGGTGTCACCGAGGCTGACGGCCGCCGGAAAGCCCGCAGCCCCACGGGCTGTGGGGCCACGCGAGCGGCTGCCAAAGAGCGTTCCAACGAGGCACGGCTTTCCCTCCTGGCTCTTCGGGCGTGGGAGCTGTCGCCAGAGCCGCGGCCCTAACGAAAAATGCTTTGCAGGCTGGCGCGGTGGCGCCACGTGGGCGCCGGTGTCGCCAAGGCTGACGGCCGCCGGAAAGCCCGCACCCCCACGGGCTGTGGGGCCACGCGAGCGGCTGCCAAAGAGCTTTCCAAGGAGCCACGGCTTTCCCTCCTGGCTCTTCGGGTGTGGGAGCTGTCGCCAGAGCCGCGGCCCTACCGGAAACTGCTTCGCAGTCTGGCGCGGCGGCGCCACGTGGGCGCCGGTGTCGCCGAGGCTGACGGCCGCCGGAA